>NC_062520.1:6392845-6397845 GCF_022655615.1 Tachysurus fulvidraco | reverse complement strand
AGGCACGGGGAGAACATGCAAACTCCAGACACACAAGGCGGAGGCGGGAATCAAACCCCCAACCCTGGAGGTGTGAGGCAAACGTGCTAGCCACTAAGCCACCGTGCCCCCCTTAATCTAAGCAAATTCTAAAAAAAAAAAATTAACAAATGTCTAGAAATAGGATCAATAATCTAATAGCTTGTGTATATTCCATACAATATAGAATATATTATAGAATATACAGAAAATAATATAGATATTTTCAGTTAATACGATATTTATTTGCCTGCAAATCATCGTCCAATCAGAACACAGCTTATTAGGAGATTTGCCAATTTAATTTTAAAATGTAGAAATTCTATCCTAAAAGTTCATAGAATTGAATAACAGCATTTGCAGGACTCTCTGTCCGTAAGCCTTTTGTTTTTCACGCCAGATTTTTATGCAATTTGACGTAATAAAACCCGTTTCTGTCGAGAAATAGGTCTATAATTGTCTTATAATTAAAATCATTTGTGTTTATAGTTTGAAGTCAATCTGTTGTTCAAAAGCACTAGTGATGTCACAGCTTATGTAGGTAAACTAGTCTACGTTTACGGTGTTTGGCAGATGCTTTTATCCAGAGTGACTTACGTTTTTATACAACTGAGCAAATGAGAGGCATTAAGGGCCTTGCTCAGGGGCCCAGCAGTGGCAGTTTGGAGGGCCTGGGATTCAAACTCAAGACCTTCTGTTTGGTCCAACACCTTAACCACTAAAGCTACCACATCCCTGCTTCACTACGGTTTCTACGGTCCTTAGTTAACCGTAGTGAAGCTTCGTTGTTTATACATGATACCCATCAAGGTGGCTTCTCAGATAAAATGCCGTCAAATGATGTTATTGCTAAACATATGCACTACGACTACACTACAAATGGACTGACTGACCTATCTATAAACTGCATCGTCTACTGTATAACACTTGCGCCGTTATTACGTGATGGACGATAAGGGATGAGAGGATGACTTGCTGGTTAGCGGAGTTAGCGTACTACTGCTATCTTACCACACAGATTCCCAAAAAAGGTCACAAAGCCACACAGTGAAGCCACACAGAAAGTTCAAAGGTCAGGTCAATGCAGGAGTGGTGCTGCCGACAAGCCTGACGTACTTACATCTTTCACACGATCTGTGGTTATAGGCTTGTTGCTACAATCAATGGCGCCCTCGGCTACTATTATGATATTCAGCCTTTTTCTTCCCGCCCGATTCTATGAGGTGACGAAAGACACGTTACAGAAACAAAAAAGAAAAGGAAGCGCCGAGGGGGTCCCAAAGCTGGAGACCATATGGAGAGCAGTTCAGCTGTTTGTTATTTCTTTATTTTATTGTTTTGTTTGTGCGTAAGGACCAAATGTGAATTTTAGTTCCTGAAGCTGCCTTCTTTCAGGTCTCCATGTGTTTGGTCTGCCCTGGCTGCATGATCCAGTACTCACATCCTTCACCAAACTAGACGTAATTGCTTTCCCATGTCTGTCAAGGGCTCCTTCTGCAACTATGATAATATTCAGCCTCGAACCTCTGGATCGAGTCTGGGGTCATGAGCACATTTCGAAAATTAACACGGACACAAAACAAGTGAGAAAGACAACGTCAGTGGAAATCGCTTCCAGAAAAACTCCCCTGAAATAAAATATGTATGATAAGGAATAAAAAGAGATCGCAATTACTCTGCTGATGAGTTACATCACAGTTATATAACCGGTTAAGGAATGGATCGGTTTACAGTGGATAGTTTAAAGGAGCGGTTTGTCATTCTGCAGCCATCTGCAGTCTAGAACATGAACTGCAACTATTATTAGTTTTTTGCAATTATAACCATAGTCATATTCGTTAATTTTATTGTAAATAAATTATTATATTTGAATCACTAGAATAGAAAAATTAATAAACATTACAAATGACACCTTTAAAATAAACAGTATATATATATATATATATATATATATATATATATATATATATATATATATATATATATATATATATATATATATAGAGTACAGGCTTATATATATATATATATATATATATATATATATATATATATATATATATATATATATATATATATATAAGCCTGTACTTACTCAAGCTGCTTATAATTTATAAATGATAAACACAATTAAGACCACACTAATGATCTAAGCAATAAATCAGTCTGTCAAAGTGTTACAGTCTGTCACATCATGGATATGATCGTTCTGGGTCACCTTTTGGTTTGTTTTGACTGTAGATGCTAATGAAATTAATTTTCTCTGTCTGTCTGTCTATCTACCTACCTATACCTATCTATTTATCCGTCCATCTGTCAGTCCATCTGTCCGTCCGTCATTCCGTCCGTTGGCCTATCTATCTATCTATCTATCTATCTATCTATCTATCTATCTATCTATCTATCTATCTATCTATCTATCTATCTATCTATCTATCTATCTATCTATCTATCTCTCTCACTCTCTATCTATCTATCTGTTTACCAACATAATATGAAAATATGTTTATCTATCTGTGTAACTACCTACATAACTATTATTTGGTCTATCTCTCTCTCTCTCTCTCTCTCTCTCTCTCTCTCTCTATCTATCTATCTATCTATCTATCCGTTTATCTATCTATCTTAAAGAATGAACATATAAAAACATCTGTATTTGAGGAAGCGCTGGAGTTTGTTTTACCGCAGAGAGTTTCTCACACATCTTCTCCTCCCAGCCGTCCTCTGGAGGCATCTCAGGAATCAGAACCCAGTCGGCACCGCAGGCCAACGCGCTCACCAGTGCCAGGTAGCTGCACAGAAACAGTCGAACATCATCATCCACTTTACAGTAAAGATTTTAAAGAGGGAATCTCAGTAGGAGTTTTGTTAATCTGAACATCAACATGAACGTGTCAGTCAATAACACAAAGAGGATGAAAGATGACTGGTTCTTCTTACCCACAGTGTCGACCCATCACCTCCAGCACAAAAGTCCTCTGGTGGCTGAAAATCACACACAGTAATTCAAAACTAGTTTGTAGACAATAGTTTTAAATATTTAAAGATTAAAAATGTATTAATTGATTGACTAATTCATGTAATCTGTTTGTTATTTTAATTTTTAACCACTAAAAGATCACTAAAAGATGGGCATTATTTCATGTCTGTTTTAACACAATTTCTAATAATAATAATAATCATCATCATCATCATCCTCATCCTCATCATTGTTATTATTATTATTAGTATTATTATTATTATTATTACTCACTGTGCATTGATACATATGTGAGAATAACTATAACACTAACATTTTAATATGATAAGAAAAATAAAAACTAATAACAATTTCAAATAAAAATAAGATTATTTATTATTATTATTATTATTATTATTATTATATGAAACATAAAAAAACTAAATATCCTAACGCAATAAAATGGCTGCATATGAATTGATTAACTGATTAATTAGTTCAAATATAATTAATGTTAAGGTTTATTTAATTTCACATAAAAATAACATTTTAGTGTCTTTTTTATCTCAACATCTATATCTGAATCTCTGTATTTAAAAAAAATATATTATAAATGTTGTTTATACTGCTAATAATTGTTATGGAGATTTTTTTTTTTTATCTGTATATAGCACGTGCTTCAGAGGCTGTAAGTTTTCAGCTCTAACCTCTGAGCAGTGGTCATGATGGCGTCCACCACCTCGATGATTCTGTGGAGAGCCGAGTCAGTACCGATGGTCATGTCTGTGCCGCAGAAGTCGTTGTCGATGGAGCCCACCATTCCTACGATGTGCAGGGCTGAATATCTCTGTAGAGCCTCGTCGTCGATCAGACCTGACGGGGACATGTCAGAATGTACAAGAACAGCACAGACATGTACGAACTTTCTAAACTTTAAGAAGTGATAAGTGCATTTTATTATTATTATTAGTTTGTAGTGGGTGTGGCTTTAAATTTGCATAATACAGTTATGTCATTTTAATATTTATTCTTAAACTTCTAACGTCTGTCCTTACGCTTCCATCATAAGGGTATGAGGAGTAAACAGGTTTGCGGACCTTTTCTCAGTGCAGGGATCTGTGTTAAATATTACACACGTACACAAACACGTGTACAGAGGATTGCTTTTAATACTACTGTATTAATGTTTCTAATTCATCTGAGAAGATTATCCAGTATAAATATATTTACACACACACACACACACACACACACACACACACACACACACACACACACACACACACACACACACACACACACACACAACTACAGTGATGAGAGTTCAGTATGGCTCTAATATAATACCCAAATATTTAACCTTATCTTCCACTCTATAAAACACACACACACACACACACACACACACACACACACACACACACACACACACACACACACACACACACACACACACAACTACAGTGATGAGAGATCAGTATGGCTCTAATCTAATACCCAAATATTTAACCTTTTCTTCCACTCTATAAAAACACACACACACACACACACACACACACACACACACACACACACACACACACACACACACCTTACATACACACATACACTGCCTCTGCATTATGATGCCTAATATGGCATATACTGTATACTGTATCATTGGGCAGCAATATACATCAGACATCAACATGTCACTGTGAGGACATTTGACACTGACATGACTTTGTGAAGAAATTTGACACAGACATGTCATTGTGAGGACATTTGATACTGACATGTCATTGTGAGGACATTTGATATTGACATGTCACTGTGAGGACATTTGATACTGACATGTCACTGTGAATTGGCATCTCTGGAAAATTGTCCGTAGTGTGTGAGTGAATGAGAGTGTGTGTGTGTGCCCTGCGATGGGTTGGCACTCCGTCCAGGGTGTATCCTGCCTTGATGCCCGATGACGCCTGAGGCACAGGCTCCCCGTGACCTGAGGTAGTTCGGATAAGCGGTAGAAAATGAATGAATG
>NC_062520.1:6200345-6387845 GCF_022655615.1 Tachysurus fulvidraco | reverse complement strand
GGCTTTATGACACAGCGCCCCAGGAGCAGGGAGGGTTGAGGGCCTTGCTCAAGGGCCCAGCAGTGGCAGCTTGGCTGTGCTGGGTCTTGAACTCCAATCCTCCGACCAACAACCCAGAGCCTTAAACAGTTGAGCCACTATTACATACATTACATTAGATTCTGTTGACTATTGCATAGTCAACAGAAATCTATTATGTGTTTGACACTTAAAGACAGGGTCTCCGTTGTTTGAAAGCCAATGTTGACATTTGAAATCACCAAAACAAACACGCCCCTAACCCAAATGGGTCCCACCCCTGTATTGATAGCTTCACCCACACATACATACGTAACCCAGGCAAATACTGGAAGGAAACATGTCTTTATCAGAGCTGAAGGGAAGAACAATACGACTGCAGATAAACAAACAAGCAAAAATGACACACAAGCATAATCATGTAAAGGACAAAGGCATATATTAGTTCTGTGTAACAAAGCAAAACCAACGTTACTCACCTATCGAGAAGGAAAAAAGCGCCTCAGCGTCAGCCACATATTCACAGATTGGAGTTTCCCGAGTCAATAACTCCTGAGCTAAACACTGTTACTACACAAAACGCGGTTGTAGCTGCCTCTCTACATTACTACGATAGAAAAGAGGTGTTATTTGTGTAGTAACAGCGTTTAGCTCAGGAGTTATTGACTCGGGAAACTCCAACCTGTGAATATGTGGCCAACTTCCTGCTCCTTCAGTTCTCTCCAGCGCTGGAAAGCTGATCCTATATTAACACGTCCTACTTCTTGCCTTATCGTAAGCCTTTCTTCGATTTCTTTCTTTGTTTTTATCCTCCATGTCAATGTTAAAACCACTTTCTGCTGTCACACATGCGCACTGAACACTCTCTCCGCCCATATTGACAAGACACGCCCCTTTCTGCTCATTGGCTACGCGTTTGTTTTGATTTTTGTTTTGTTTGTCGTTCTGACTCAGTTTTCTGAAGCATTTTTCAAACAACGGAGACCCCACCTTTAAGTGATTAAGTGAAGACCGTCTGTGATTTTGTTTTTTTGCCTGGCTGCGTTAATAGAGACCGGCTGAGTAAAGTGTTGTGTGAGATACCTGTCAGGTTACACGATTCGACATTATCTCATGTTCTCTGATCAGCAATATTCCAGCTAACAGGCTGACAGAGGTCTCATACCCTTGTAGCGACACCATTGGCAACTCACTCACCTGTTCGTTTCTTTCTTCACTTCCAAATTTGTCATGTGTTGCCATGTACTGCCGTTGTTTTTTATTTTTACTTTTGAATTTCAAAGCTGGACTTGTGTATTACATGTAAGAACATGTATATAATAAACAACTGTTAGTGTGTGAGGTATAAATAAATAAATAAATAAATAAATAAATTACAGGACACATCTGTGAACCAAATTGTTAAATCGTTGATGTCATCGGATCAAATGGAATAAATGACTACACATGCATTTATGGACGGAGGGAAAACAATTCCAAAATGTAGAGACTGGTTATTTGTCTCTAGTCTATTTCAGGGTTTGGTCAGTAAGAGCAACAAGAGCAGCGGTCATCTAAATACGTCAATGACTCTCCCGTAATATTCCAGATGAATTGTTATTCAGACCTAAATTCTCCTTGTGTCACCTTTAACAGGTCAGAGGCTTCATTTCACACATGGGAGTATTTTCCTCAAATGCAAATATTCCAGTTTTAATTAGAGATTTGTAGAGAATGTTTGTGAAGAGAACAGCTGTGGATGAACAAACTCTATTGCATATAGTGATCTCGTGAAGCCAAGATTGGAGTGGAAAAATCCCGCGTGGCCTGGAGAGAGCCCTGACCTCAAACCCACTGAACACCTTTGGGTTAAACTGAAATGCCTTCTTCACCTCAGGCCTTGACTTACTTGACATCAGTGCCTGACCTCACGAATACTTCAAGACCTTCCCAGAAGAGTAAAGGTTATTATAACCAAAAGAGAGGGGACTACATCTGCAATGGGATGTTAAGAAAGCACGTACGAGCGTGATGATCAGGTGTACAACAAACGTTTAGCCGTAATCTATAAGCTCCTGGTAGTTCAAATAGTTAACGCTCTGGGTTAGTGCTTTGAAGGTTGGGGGTTCGGACCCCAGCGCTGCCGAGCTGGCACGGGTGAGATCTCTTAGTTCTGGGGTGTGGTTTCATGGCTGACCGTGTGTTCTGACCCCAAATGACTAAGCTCCCTGCGCTGTTATGTATACATGACAAATAAACACTCCTTCTAACTGTAACTCCATCTCACGTTAGCCCACATCACACAACCATGCTGTTGATAATCATCTTAGAATATCATGCACTCAAGTGTTTCATTTCATACCTGTTGTGTTCCTGCAATACGAGCTTAAAGAAAATAACGAGCTTCATTCATGATCATTTAGGCTGGATAGGCTGGATAGACTGGATGGAGTATGAGTGAATTCTTAAGGAATTTTATACAGGGGTTTAAAGGATGTTGATGGTTTCACAGATGCAACAAAAATGCTTATGTAACATACACTGGGTAAAAATACACCACACACCATTTGTCTGAAAAACGAACCCATTCGGAATAAGGCACAGTAAATATTAGACAGAATTCATAGTTCGGTCTCCTAAGTGCTTTGACATCAAGTCTTATCTGCCACAAGCCAAACACAAACTCATCAAACATCCAGATGTAAACTAGGTCTAAGACACACATCTTAGAGGTTTTTACACCTGGTCACTTCACACGTTTTCTGTGATCCGATAGCTATCCGATGGTAAAAAGACCAGGTCCAAATGCCCTCCGAAACGTTTTCGAGACGGATATAAATCCGATGGTTCAAACCCCTTCAGGAGGTGGTCTGGGACGCGTTTCAGATGAAATTGGACAGGTGTAAATGAATGTGGTTGTTCAAGCCACATACGTCAGCGCTGTACTCCTCCCAAACGGAGGTACGTCACTCACAGGTGATCTTTCACCCAGGTGTCTCATTGGGTCTTAAAACGCGCTGCTGCCGCTAGCGACAATGCAGCAAACAGTAAATGCTGTTTTTTTGTAGCATAACCGTCGTAACAAGTTTTTACTTCTTCTTTTTGATTGTGTTCTGAAAACCGCATACACCAAAGCGTGTTCTATTTCAATTCCCCCGGAAATGAGGTAAAATATATTTGCATTTCACCAAGATTCACCAAGACGCATTTATGTGGCCTAATGTAAATGGAACAGATTTAACAAATCAGATAGCTATCGGATCAGAGACAACACATGAAGTGACCAGATGTAAAAAGGCCCTAAGATGGTAGAAGATAATTCAAGCTGATTGTGAGGCTAACATGTATCCTGGTTTGAGTCAAATCTCAAAGCACCATCGTCTAAAATCGTTCGCTGTTGTGCAAAATCCAATCTTAACCTCTCGGATCTACACACAGTTCAGTTCCAGCCTGCTTGTTTTCTTTACCACTGAATAGTTCGTAGTGTTGGACGTGATGGACTTCTCGTGTGAAGAGACAATCCTGTATGCGTTAAGGGCTGAGAACCAGTGACAAATGGGCTGAACTGTTCATCCGTATAGTTTGATCTGGAGTCATGTTTGGAAATATGCAATACGCCAGCGTTTGATGAGCTCAGGATGAGCAATGGGCCAAAAAAAATTCAACAAGATCTGTTGTTACTTGTAGAGCTTTGCAGAATTCCATACCACATTGCATAGTATTCCATAAATCTTGTAGTTTGTCTCAGGAAGGTTAAAACATCTAACAGGAAAGTTAAACAACCCGGAGCTTTGATTACCCCACATTTTTATAATTGGAGATTTATATTATAGGATTACTTATAATTGTATTATGTCAGAAACATACATATGTGTAAGTTAAGTAAGATTAGACCCGATACATTAATCAGGTTTCCATGTCGAAGTGTATAATGTTTAATATAATAATTTTAGATACAGAAATGTTAAACACACAGAAGAGCTCAGAAAACTTTGTCGTCATGGTGATTGTTGCCATGATCTGCGCTTCAAATTCGATGACGTTTCATTCCAAAGTATTTATTATTCATTTTAAAAAATCTAGAAATGTGCCGAGCAAAAATGTTTTAATATTCAAACACTACAATATACATAATAGGAAAACCAGCTAGGGTTAGTAGTCACTAACAGGCTACGATAATACGTAGGTTTTATTTCAGTTTGAGATGCCGATTTGTTGAGCCGAGGTAGCATTCCCGGTAACATTTCGGAATATTAACACAGAAAATACATCTTGAATGTGAATTTGTAAAGTAAATGAATGCAACCAATCAGAATGCAGTGAGTGACCCCAACTGTATACCAAGTAACGTCATGCTGGTTCGTGACTCCTCGGTTGATGACGCCTGGTCTAAAGGAACCAAATCAGAACAAGTAAAAAACTGGACTAGATCCTGAAGAGCCTTTTTGGCCTTTATTTATTTGTTCGTTCGACCCGTGCTGCCCGAATCATCAGTGAAAGTCTAGACAAAATGTCCTTCAAATTGTTTCTGTTAAAGCTGACATATGGAGCCTCTGAGACTGGACAGAGATGATGATTACGGAGGAAAAACTAATATTCAGTCTTTGGTAGGAAGTAGAATTGTGATTAAGAAGATGATCATAAGAATGGCTCGAAACGACTAAGTCATACTGTGTGTGTTTCTGTGTGTGTGTGTCTGAGTGAGTGTGTGTTTGTCTGAGTGAGTGTGGATGTATGTGTTTGTGTCTGAGTGAGTGTGTGTATATGTATGTGTGTGAATGAGTGTGGGTGTGTGTGAGTGAGTGTGGGTGTGTATTTGTGTCTGTGTGTGTTTGAGTGTGTGTGTGTTTGTGTGTGAGTGTGTGTCTGAGTGAGTGTGTGTTTCTCTGTGTGTGTGTGTGTCTGAGTGAGTGTGTGTTTCTCTGTGTGTGTGTCTGAGTGAGTGTGTGTTTGTGTGTGTGTGTGTGTGAGTGTGGGTGTGTGTGTTTGTGTCTGAGTGAGTGTGTGTTTGTGTGTGAGTGTGTGTCTGAGTGTGTGTCTCTCTGTGTGTGTGTCTGAGTGAGTGTGTGTTTCTCTGTGTGTGTGTCTGAGTGAGTGTGTTTGTGTGTGTGTGTCTGAGTGAGTGTGGGTGTGTGTGTTTGTGTCTGAGTGAGTGTGTGTATATGTATGTGTGTGGGTGTGTATTTGTGTCTGTGTGAGTGTGTGTTTGTGTGTGAGTGTGTGTCTGAGTGAGTGTGTGTGTGTGTGTGTGTGTGTGTGTGTGTGTGTGTGTGTGTGTGTGTGTGTGTGTGTGTGTGTGTGTGTGTGTGTGTGTGTGTGTGTGTGTGTGTGTGTTTCCCACCGCAGGGTGACGTGCCTTCACTCTCGTGCGCCGAATAGCGAAACTGCATGACTGTACGTTTCCGCCGGTCTTTTGGGATGCCAGATTGGGGCTTCTAGCACGTACGAATTTTTAAACGTCTATTTTTACTACACCAGAAGAAAAAACGCGGTCTCGAGGGTATGTGTGTGTGTGTGTGTGTGTGTGTGTGTGTGTGTGTGTGTGTGTGTGTGTGTGTGTGTGTGTGTGTATTCACACATGATATACTTAACCCGCGACAATGATGCCAACACAAAATAAACTGACATGGCAACCTAACCTTATACAGGTAACTGCAGTTTATCACGTAGCCTCTTCACGGCGTCATTTCCGATACTGTTTACGCCGTAACATCCAATAAAACATTTATAACGTGTAGATACGTGATAAAGGGTTGGACTGAGCTAAAATAGGACGACTTCCTGGTTTGGATTTAAAGGCGTGAAAACAAACAGACAAGAGAAAAAAACAAAAAACAAAGTTATTATATAACGCTGTGTTAGTTTAATGGGGTTGCCATGGCGACGTTACCTCGCGCATCTCAGCCTTTATCCCCTCGGCTAGTAATAACGCAGCCTACGTGATGTTCACGACTCCCGCAATGCAGTGCAATTTCTAATCATCTAATCATCAGGTAAATAAATATAAACACTATATACTGATCCGCGACCTGTTTCACGGTGTATTTATTGCACACTGTGCTCGTGCGCACGATACATGTACATTAAAGTACATTTAAAGGCATCAGAACATTAGCAGTTCTGTTTTAGGTCTAAATTAGGGCTAAGATTATATTTAATAGCCGGTTAGACCGTGTTTATACTGCCATGACGGAAATACTGCTGCCTCTGGTGTTTAATTTGTCCTTTACAATGTCACGGAGAGCGTTCTGTAATACTGGTTGCGTCCCAAATCGAGCCCTAGTGAACTACGTATTGTAGAGGCGCGAGGTTAAGATGTAGCCTAGAAAGTGCGCAGGTGTAGGGACTAGATCTGCATTTGGAACACAGCCCACAGCTCGAGACACGGTACCTTGAGCATCTCCTCCACTCGTCAGCACCGCAATGGCTTTTTCAGCTCCGGAGAGATTCTCAAAGAACTTCTTGGTGTCAGGCTTCGACATTTTCGCTCCACAGAAATGTATTTAAGCAAAAAAAAAGTGGTTAAAATTGTGCCGGTTGAGAGACACTCAGCCCCTTTCCTGTCTCTCCGGTGTACCGCTTTGGCACGTCCGCTAACTGAGCAAGTGCTTATTAGCATAACGGGACAGATCGAGATGTCGACCAATGGCGTCGCATATCATGGATGACGTTTAATCTCTTCCACCAATCAGAACGGTCATATTCGGGATGCTTCCACATAGGGTAACATGGTGTGGGCGGGACATCTTGTCATGATGGTGGAACGTGATGCATCTCGTTTAGATTTTCTGTTGAAATAAACGCTTTATGTTTTATAAAGTCACAGAATCATCGGATAAATGTATATTTTTATATATGAAACATCTTTTAATGTGTCATATAGTGACATTCGTAAGAAAAATACAAATAAAAAAAATAGCACACTAGACACCCAATGCACTTAAAACGGATTATATTTCTTTTGCCGGAATGAAATAAATTGTATACAGTATGTATTTTGTAAATCTGTGGTTTTACAAAACTAAAAAAAAAACAGTCTTTTCTCGTTCACAAACGAGTCGACTCTTTGAGCCGTTTGAATCGACTCTTTGAGCCGACTCTTCTTGGTAAAACTTGGAAGAGATAGGTTCCTTCATCCTTTTGTTGAAAATTCATCAGCATCTATGCGTATATCATGTATATACGATTCTGTAATACTGTTTACTATGAATAATTGGGACTGGAATTCACCCAGTAAAAGATGGGGCATAAACGAACAATTTAACAACTACAAAAGTGCTTTAATAGTCAATTAATACATCAACACTGATTCACTAGTCCCTGCAATGGGTTTGCACTCCGTCCAGGTTGTATCCTGCCTTGATGCCAGATGACGCTTACCTCTCACCCTGAGATATGGTGGGAGCAGTGCTGGTAGATCTGAGGGTGCGAGGTGCAGGGCGATGGTCCATTTGTGGCTTTGTAGATAAGCTTCAGTATTTTGAAAGCCACTGGAGGGATCGCAGAAGTGGGGAGGTGTGAGAGAACTTAAGCATGGTTGAAAACAAGTTGTGTAGCTGCATTTTGGATCATTTGTATTGGTTGAATTGTGATTATAGGTAGACCATAAAGCAGTGAGTTGCAGTAGTCCAGGCTTGAAATGACAAGGGACTAAACAAGTACTCTTGGAATCAAGTAGTTATTTGTGAGGCAAAAGAGTCACTTTTAAGCTGAGTGAATTGACTCACTTGAAGAGCCTTGATTCCAGTTAATATACTGTAGTGTACTTTTTCTTTGAACACATTTGTTGTGAGTGCTTGTACTGTTGTGGGCTTTTAATGAGGTTCAACACAAACATTACTGATTCGACTGAATTAGTATCTTAAGAATGATCTTAAGTATCTTAAGAATGTCTGAGTATCTTAAGTATCTTAAGAATGTCTGAAATGTTTGCTGTTCTTATTTAAAGTCACCTACCTAAACATTGTTGAAGACTGAGTTGCATTTCATCATGGTAACAATATGGTAAATGTTCGGGAGTGTTTTGAGAAACATGAGTTCATGGTGTTGACTTGGTCTCCAAAATCCCCAGATCTCAATCCGATCGAGGATCTGTGAGATGTGCTGGACAAACAAGTCCGATCCACAGAGGCTCCAACTCCTAACTTACAGGACTTAAAGGATCTGCTGCTAACATGTAGGTGCCAGATACCACAGCACACCTTCAGAGGTCATGTGGAGTCCGAGCCTTGACAGATCAGAGCTGGTTTGGTTGCACAAGAAGGACTTAATATGCATAATAATAGGGAGGTGTTTTTATTTTATGTAATTTGTGTACTTTTTTTATCAGTGTACTTATATTTCACAATTGATCTTTCAATGTTTACCTTTTGGAAAAAGTGACTACATATTGAAAAGATTCGTGCACATGCCTTGACATGTTAAACTAAGGTTTACGCTCTTGATCATAAGAAATATCGTAATGAATATGATATTATTGGTCTCAGTGTGAAGTGTTTGGTCAGCTGTAATAGAGCTTGTCTTTCAGTTTGTACACTCAGCAGGAGTGGAGCATGTAAACCGACCCTGTGTGCTTCGTAATAGGTAACAAATCATTTAATACCTCCACTGGAAATGGCTAATATCTGATTCCCCGCTGGTTCGTGATCATACGAGATGAACAGCTGCAGAACATCAAAACGTCAAACATAGGTTCTGCCACTTGAAGGAAAAAGAGGGACGACCAGGACCCATTCGGCTGTAAGCGCTATTAGGTGATAATTTAGAAGCATTTAATTAATATACGTTATCATAGCACAGTGAAATTGTTTCTTCATGTATCTCAACTCTGGAGCAGAGAGGGTTAAGGGCCTTTCCCAAAGACCCAACAGTGGCAGCTTGGAAGTGCTGGGGCTTGAAACACAATCCTCTAATTAACAAACCAGAACCTTAATCACCTGACCCAGCTCAGACCTGTCGAGGAATGGATAAATAAATACTTTAATAAATAAAAAAAAATAAAAAACTCTGATTTCAATCGAGTGCACCATTTTGTACATTGTACATTTCAGGATCTCTAAAGTGGCGTCTCTAATGACGTACTACACACTATAGACTTAAACTCTGTGTAGTCTAACATATGAATTCTACATTGCTAGTATCATCTCAATTGGAAGACTGTGGGTTTTTTTTAGCAAGTATAATACGTTTTCTAGTCGATTGTTAATGTGCTGCCACTATGGGGTATTATTACAATGATGTCACCCAGTGTGAGCTAAATAAAAGACATTTGTAAGACGTCTTGTCCAACTGAGTGCCGTCGGCCATCTTGATTTTTTTTACGTCCAGAAATAAGTGCATCACTATGGTACTTGAAGTGAACGTTATCTTGTTGGGATTTTTGTCTTGCTGGAATGTATGGGATTTGGGATGCACCTTAAATTTGTATCATTTGAACTGTAAGATATATAATTATTTGATATGATTAGGAATTATAACGTCTCCACCAGTTGCAGCCTATAAACACTGCAGTTCCGACAGTATCCACAGTGTGGCAGCAAAACTCTTTTATTCCATCTTAAATGTTCACCGATATCACTGTTTGTCTCATAGAAAGTTTATCTAAAGCGACCAGAAGAATTCGTGCCAGGCATAAAGCTGAGCATTTGAAATCAACTTTATGGACCACTTTAATGAGACAATGGGATTCATTCAACATCTTAACTTACCATAAAGTTCTCCCAAGTGCCATGAAAAGTTCTTATGATTCTATTTAAAACCTGTTCACAAAACTGCTAAATGAATTTTTTGATAATTATGAAACAAAAATTAAAAGAGGAATTAGCCTTGTTGCTGCCGATATTCACTTAATGTTTAGTTAATGAAATCAAAATTCACACATTCGTAAAACAACAAAATGAAAACGTTGCTGATTTCATACATGACAAAATGCTCATGCACAAATACTGTGCATGATGGAGAAATTGTGTTATTCAGAGAATTTGTATTTAATGCAAATCACAGGTTAATATTAATGTTGTTGTTCTTCCTGTTTGGGGTCACAACTGCAGATCATCTAGCCCACATGTTTTATTTGGCTCTGGTCTTACACCGGATACACCGGATAACCTGAGAGTTAGCTCTTCAGCGGCTGGTTTAACTCTCAGCCTGGGAATCGAGAGCACAGGATCCTGTCACTGAAACACAAGGAGGCCACGGGTTTATATTACTGCTAATACAGGTGAAATAACAGGGTCATGTCCACACCACCACTATGGACCACAAAACCCACACGTCATGTTCACAGTCAACAAATTAATGATACACACAGCTCGACTTGTCATTGACAATTCTTCTCCCAACGAGCCTCTCCGGTTCTCAGGATTTTAATACCAAAATTACACTTTATTGTGTTTCACCAAAGCCTAGAATATGCTAGTGGAGGATATGCAAATCAGTCGAGCTCAACCTAAATCCATCACCCACAGGTTGTACACCATCTCTGCACCTAGGAAACAATCTCATAATTAATCCCTTTCAAGGCCAAGTATCTCATTGTGCTTGGTTTCTCCTGGATGCAGAAGCACATCTCATGGACAGACACATAACTCACAAGCTTAAATCATGTCTCTAAGCGCCTGCTGTGTTAACCGCCTCTACTTCCATCCAGCTCATTTTAAACGATTCTTGGGTTTTCGTCTGATATTTTATAAAGGGCTTCATCTCCATTGCCCTACTATATACACTTTTGTCTACTTTGTTGAAGAAATGACCAAAATGGCTGATCCAGAAATCCAAAAACATCCTGATTCAATGAAACTCTGGATGCATCAGACACCAGAGTAAGTTCCATTCTCTCTCAGCTCTTCAGTGAGAAACTGAAGGCTTAATATTATTGGATATTCAAACTAGTAGAAATAAATTATGATTAATGAAATTGGGGGAGGGGGCGTTAGCACATTTGCCTCACACCTCCAGGGTTGGGGTTCGATTCCAGCCTCCGCCTTGTGTGCGTGGAGTTTGCATGTTCTCCCCGTGCTTCGGGGTTTCCTCCCCCGATCCAAAGACATGCATAGGAAAATTGCCCGTAGTATATGAGTGTGTGAGTGAATGAGAGTGTGTGTGTGTGTGCCCTGCGATGGGTTGGCACGTCGTCCAGGGTGTATCCTGCCTTGATGCCCGATGACGCCTGAGATAGGCACAGGCTCCCCGTGACCCGAGAAGTTCGGATAAGCGGTAGAAAATAAATGAATGAAATTAGGTATCAGGGAATTCTAGGGAATTAAACAGACCCTAGACTAGGGTGTCTAATCTAATCCAGAAAGGTGTTGGAGCAGGTTTTCATTCCAATCAAGCAGGAGCAACACATGATTCCACCTTTATAAGTACTTGATCTTGGCTTTTAATATACTTTGAGACGTGGCTTCTGCTTGACTGGAATAAAAACTCACATCTGGGTAAGACTGGACTGTCCTAGAGGAATGGACACACTGACTTGGGAGCTTTCTTCTTCTTTTACAGTAATCACTGTCCATAAAAACATGGAGTATCTGAGAACAGTTTTATATTATTTGCTACTACTATAATAATATTAATAACCTCACGATAATGTAGAGTAGTCATCATTAAATATTATATCATACGAACTGGACAAAGCTGTTAAATCTCCAGCAGTATCCGATGTGCACGTTTTCTCAAGTAGGAGCTGCTTTTAGTGCTAAATGACTTACTCTTAGACCAAACTAGATGTCTTAAGAATATAAGAATTAACATTTTCTAGAAGTTTCTCCCATTAGCCCTTTAAAGGATAAATAAGTTTCTGTTCAAACTTTATTACACGGTTTGAGCTCAATTTTAAGAGAAGCGAAGAGCAGAAGACGCACTGTCCAGAAGTGTTTAATAAAAAAACATCTTTTATTTAAATGTTATCACATTAGTATAATAATTATTATTTTGCACATATGAGCAACAGTTGTTTAAATATTAAAGCTGAATCAAGGTATCGATAAAGTGCAGACATCGATATTGCTTAGAAAGAAAGAAAGGAAGAAAGAAAGAAAGAAAGAAAGAAAGAAACAAAGAAAGAAAGAAAAAGAAAGAAAGAAAACATGAGCTCAGCGTCATTTGCGGTGCATGCGCTTTTCCAGTCGCTGAAGGATTTCCCTCATTGTCACGTTTACTATCTCCCACGCACAGCTCTTATGAGTCTGAAAACAAAAAGAGAGAGAAGAAGAGAGATTGAGCATGCTGCGTTCCAACACGTTCTATTATTTAACATGATGAAGTTAAAGGCTGTTCAATCGTGTGTCTTTAATCATTTCTAATATATGAAAAGGATTACCATATTTTCCTGAATAAAAGCATTCAGTTTGTTAAAGCACGTAGCTACAGGCTTGTGATCGATGTTCCTGGAATGATGAGTCTGGAAAACAGCGAATGTATAACAGTATTATTAATGTTCATACATAGTGTTGGGATACATTTCACAAAATGGCAGAAGTTGTTTAGTGTTTCTCGGGAGAAACTTTTCAAAGCTTTACATGGATCCTTGTCAGAAAGAGGTCAGAAATAAAACCCTATAAGTCCTGAAGATAATATAATATAATATAATATAATATAATATAATATAATATAATATAATATAATATAATATATAGTAAATTGAGTAATAACAGATTCCAGCTAGTGCAGATATAGAACAAATAACACATTTGTTCTGCAATGTTTCATTTATTAATACATGATTTTATCATTTACATTTTAATGGAATATACTTAGATTTAATGTCGTGGAACATTTGAACACAGTTGTGTTACATTTGTGATGAACAGTCATTCTCTTTCTCTCTCTCTCTCTCTCTCTCTCTCTCTCTCTCTCTCTCTCTCTCTCTCTCTCTCTCTCTCTCTCTCTTTTTCTCTGTTTCAAACAGAAACTAACCCATTTTACTGAGATGCCTAAAAATCATATAGTATCATACACAGCACCATAACTGTTAAATAAATGTCCTTCAACAACAACAACTAACAACTAAATACTTACAAAATCAATGATTATATATATATAATAAAATATAATAAAATATATAATTTATAAAATATATAAAATATTTTATTTTTTTGTTAGTCTTATATTATGTGGTCCCTTTGCATGAGCTGTTACTATAGAAACAATAATATATATATATATATATAACAACCCCATTAATATAATTAATGTATTAGAACGAGAGGATCTACTTTCAATACGGTGCTGTTATACAAAAATATGCTAAACTTCTGACCAATCAGATTTGAGAATTCAAGCACAAGCACACTATCTATCTATCTATCTATCTATCTATCTATCTATCTATCTATCTATCTATCTATCTATCTATCTATCTATCTATCTGTTTGCTAATATTAATCAGTCAGTTAATATGGACTGTTTTATTTATTTATTTATTTATTTGTTTGTTTGTTTGTTTGTTTGTTTGTTTATCTGGTAGTTAGTTAGTTGGTTAGTTAGTTAGTTAGTTAGTTAGTTAGTTAGTTAGTTAGTTAGTTAGTTAGTTAGTTAGTTTGGGTTGGTTATTTTTTTGGGTTGGGTTGGTTATTTTTTGGTGTTGAAATGCACATACTCTGAGGTTCATGTTAACTTACACATGGAGTTAGAGAGAGTTGTGCGTGTTGAAGCAGCAGGATGAAGTGCTCAGGGTTTGGATTTTCACTGTAAATGGATTTTGCTTCCCTCATGACTTCAGACAGCAGCTTCGCATTGAGCTCCACCTGAGTTCATCAAAATCATTCAATACATCAGCTGGGTATTTTAATGAAACTTTCTGATTTAGCTTTTCTCATCATGCAACATTTTTGTAAACAGCTAACTAAATAAAAAGAAATAAAATAAAAGTATGTACGCCTTTAAAATATGCATATAGTGTGGTATGTCACTTTAGGGGTATTTACTGTGTATATTTATAAAAAAAATACAATAAAATAAAAATAAATAAATAAATAAATAAATAAAATCATGTTTGTAATAAATATAGTTAGTACTCCCTAAAGTAAAAGTAAAAGTGAAGAAATCTACACATTTAAATGAGAGTGATGGCACAAAAGAGTTTTTTTTTTGTCTTCCCTGAGAACCTTTTGATTGTTTAATTAATTGAAATGTATTTAAAATTTTAAATATTTTACTATATTATTTGGATGGATCTTTGTGATGAATATGCGGGTGCTATTTATAAGTTCTAATAGTATAGATAAAACGATTAATTTCTGAACAGTGGGTACTATGGAATTTTGGTTTCTTGTTTTTGTTCTTGTTGTTTTCTTCTTCATGTTGCCATGTAAACATTCCAGCAACATTGCAACAACATTTTTTTTAAAAGGTAGATGTATTAACACTCGTGTCAAATGACGTTCTGTTAGTTGGATTTATTTATTTATTTGTTTGTATGTTTGTTTGTTTATTATTTAAAGTACCATTTTTTTTTTTATTCGGATGTGGTAGCTCAGTGGTTAAGGACTACTGATCAGAAGATTGTGAGTTCAAATCCCTGGGCCACTAAGCTTCCGCTCCTGGGCCCCTGATCAAGGCTCCTAACCCTCAATTGCTCAGCTGTATAAAAGTCGGTCTGCATAGGGATGTCTGCCAAATGCCATAACTGTAAATGTGAATGATTTAAGCTCCAGATTTATGAAGAGCTAGTGTTACTACTTTACCTGATGTAGCAGATGCGATGGATCACAAAGTCTGTTCTTGTTATAGTGATGAGCACATGTTTCAGATATCCCGCTGCTCTGTTAAACACACACAAATCCACACATAAGGATAATTTTTGTGTAAACCAGACTATTTCATAATGAAAGTCATCTTCAAACATAAAACAGTGTTTATTCACCATGCTGTTTAAGGCCTGGAGGAGTTTTCCCCATTTAATCAGCTGCGTGCAGTGTTCATGAGTTTGAAGTAAAGCCAGCAAGCTGCTCACGATGAACAACCGGATCCAGATCATCTTCGATGCCACTGTGGAATTAGGATTTTTTTTTAAATACTGTATCTTTACATGACAGATCACAGGTTGAACACACAGCCTGTTGATGCCTTTTATCAATGGATATGAACTGATCATCCCAGTTTATTCATCCCCAGGTCAGGATCCTGCAATATCTCTACATAATGATTTGACCTCCCCTTAGGTCACAGCTTTCAACCTTGGGGTAAACATGGACAATCAACTGTCATGGAACCTTTTCCTAGCCTGTTGCTAATGTGACACACTCATGTTGGTTTCATCTCTACAACATTAGAAGGATTTGTGACATTTTCAGGCTGCTCAGGTCTCTTGTCAGACAGGACTACTGCAACTCACTACAGTCAGGTCTACCTATGAACGCAATTCATCCTCTACAAATAATCCAAAATGCAGCTGCATGACTTGTTCTCTCACAACACCCCACTGCTGCGATCCCTCCACTGGCTTCCTCTAGCTGTACGCATCAGATTCAAAACATCGATGCTTGCCTACAAAGCCAAAAATGAACCAGCTCCCTCTCACCTCAAAGCCCTTATCACTCCTCACCCTGCACCTCGCACCCTCAGATCTACCAGCACTGCTCGACTGGTGAGAGGTAAGTATATAAGATTCGTTTCTGTTCTGGCACCGAGGTGGTGCTATGAACTTCCCCTAGATGTCCGAACAGCTGAGTCACTGGCTATCTTCAAATGACATGTGAAGACCTGCCGCTTCCTGAAACACTTGAACTAGCACAAAAAAGTTTTAGTTGGTAAGTCTGTGACCTAGTGAACAAGTTTTAATGTATTCATTGACAGAGACTTCAAAGCACTTTTGTACGGTGCTCTGGATAAGGGCATCTGCCGAAGGCCGTAAATGTATATGTAAATATTAATAAGTGCTAGTCTTTGTTGTTCCACTAGGGGGCAATTTATAGCAAGAATCTTCAATTGAACCTGTACAAGTTGACGTTGTACGTATGTCTCTTACCTAAACAATGTGATTAGGTGTTTTACAGTAACAGGAGATAAATCACGACTTTTACACAGTTTTATTCATAAACAAAACATTATTTTGAAAACTTTTTTATGTTTTGCAAACCTTTCCAACCGAAGGCTTCCATTTTTAGTACATAACATCATGAAAATAATCCCAGTTCAAAAGAATGAATAATTGTGCAAGCCCTTGTGTATATGCAGCACTGTGCAAAAGTCTAGGCACCCTAAACGTTTATGATGTGTGCATCTTTAAAAAAAAATAAAAGTCATTTTAGATTTCCAAATATTACTTTTCCAACAAAAGCTTCAAATCGATTGCTTGCATGTGAGTAATAAAAAGTAACAATAGATGATAATATCAGAAATCATGTCAGATGATCTTGCAATAACAGAATCAGGGCAGAATTTTTTAGAACTCTTTATAAAGAGAACCAATGAAAGAAACTGTCACACCAAATAAGTGCAATTTCTATGTTTTGTAGGTGTCACAGTACATCTTTTAAATAAAAGCATATAAAGGAACTCATTTATAAGGAGTATTATCTGTGACTAAACTCGTTTGTTTGGTCCAGCCATCTCGAGTAAGAATTGAAGAGTTTAACGTTTTTGATTTTAAAGATAATATTCTGTAAAAAGAATATGTCACTGATACCATAGAAATCAATCCTCAGAGATGAAAGTTAAAAGTTTTTTATTTGGCTTACCTTTGGTGGAGTGGTGTCTTGTATTATGCTGTGTGTAAAAGATGAAAGTATGATGCTGAGCCTTGCAGTATTGCTTTTATAGCGAAAGGATGCTGCAGCAGGTTACACCACACCTGTCCCTCTTACCTAAAATGAAACCAGATGATTCCGTTGCCACATTCCAGTTTACTATGTGGGAGTCCCCGTGAGTAGAAAGTGTGGAGGTGTATAATTGCTTACGTGAACTGTCTTTTTGACACCATGTCTTGAGAGGAAATAAGGCAGTTCTCAGTTCTGGGACAGAAAAACACGCCTATTTGTTACTGTTCCAACACCGGAGGTAACCTTTTCAAAAGCTCACAATGAAATGGTTAAAGGTGTGTTATATGTTTCAAGAGTTAAAGGCTTTCAAAGACTTAAGCTGTCTTAAATTCATTTTAAATGGCTAGACTATTCTAAATCCAGTATTATTTATTTATTTATTTATTTGTTTGTTTGTTTGTTTGTTTGTTTGTTTGTTTGTTTATTTATGCATTATGTATATTTATTTCAAGTTCTTACATCATGCCACTGGCATGAAACAGGGCTGTGAATAAAAACTAAAGATAGCATTCACAAAAACACTAAATTGGATAAATTGTTTCGCCTGATGTAAGTTTTTTTTTTCCTGTAGCATTGACTTCATGCACGATCACATGCTGTTGCAGCGTGTAACTCTACTGTCTCCATGGTCCTCAGTTTTCATGGTCCTCAGTTTCCATGGTCCTCAGTTTCCATGGTCCTCAGTTTCCATGGTCCCCAGTTTGATCTTGAACTCAGATTACTGTCTGTGCAGATTTGCACATGGTTTATTCTGGCCTTCTAAAAACCACCATGGTTGGTAAACTGGTTGGATTAATTTGCTCAAATCTGTGAATGTTGCACCTGTGTCCCACGTAGGATGTATTCTTACTTAATACCTAATATTCCCAGGACAGGCTCATGATCCACCAAGACTATGATAAAGCATGAATTTCCCATGTGTGTAAGTAGTGAGTAAAAAGACCTATTTCACTCTCATTCTTTTCTTTCTGCAAATTTATTTGTTTGTATTGTTCTTTCTTTATTCAATTAATCATTCAATCAAAAGACAAGTACATTTAAAAAGACAAGATTAGATGTACATTTCCAGCAGAGTCACCCGTCTCTGTTAATTATTGTGGTTTCCTGCTGGACCAGATCTTTGTTACACTAATAATGCAGGTATTACATCTGCCTTCAGGCACTGCAGGTAAACCCCACATTCTTCCTAAATGATGTTATTCTGATACAAGGCCAGAGAGCAACAGAGGTCAGGAGATTCTGTGGAGGAAAATGAAACTGGAAGCAGCTCATTAGGTAATTAATGTTGCCGTCGTAAGTCACTATTAATCCTGAGTTACATCACTGTAGCAAATAGGGAATCCTTTTATAATATAACCTAACATAATGCATTACAAACAAATACACATTTACAGAAATTTTACCATTTCTATGTGAAATCACAGATTAATATCCTATTTAACAAATTAATTTATGTTATTTGCTCATAAAAACTGGCTTAAAATATAGTTTTAGTATTTAATGCTACCTCATGGCTCCTAGGCATCAAAACACTAACTTTTAGAAATCTCTTGTAAGATAAAGAAGTACATTGATGTCTAAGTAGAAGTGCAAAGCTGCACAATACTATATAAACTAATTATAAAATCTAAGTGAATTAATAAAAATAATGTGGTTCCTTTGTACAATTATCTGTTGCATCAGTTTATAATAACACTGCAGATTATCGGAAATAGACAGTCCTTAACATATGGGTGTTGCCCAAGAAATGAAACATTTAGATAGAACATGCCAGGAAAAAGGTGTTGTTTAGAAATCCTTGACGTCACATACTTTATTACCTCATTGCATTGTTTAAATACTAAGACATTTTGTGATATTCCTGTATTAGCGATTTATTTTACGTTATAGTTAAATCGTGTACTCAGAGCCAAGCAGATATACAGTTTACTAAATGACATGACAGGCCATTAAAGTTTAAATGACGTTGTCTTGTGTCAAAACATTGATTGTGATTGACATCACTTCCTGTGTTTGAATCGTTTGCCGCGGGTTTCGTGCCTGTCTTGGCGTTTTAATTATTCTGTATTTTATTTTCTCTTTTTGTTTAATATTTTACATTGTCGCTTTCATTTTTTATTAAATTCTTTACCTTTCCATTGCAGTTCATTTTATTCAACTTCTTCGGGAGATGCTTTTTTGTTTCTTGTATTCAAAAAGCTAGCGGAGGAAACGCTTAAGTAATCCTTATGTATGGCAAACTTTCAGCTTGTCCAGTGTGTGAGCTGCAGCATGTTTATTCATTCTTCCTCTGTCATTAGCATTAATTTTACTTGTGATAAGTGTATTTTAGTTAGATCTCTGACAGAGAAGATTTCAGCTTTAGAGGTGCGCATTCAGACACTAGAGAGGATTAGCGATAGCGATAGTAGTGTTTAGGCGGATCTAGTAACCCTCCAACTCCGGCATTTGAGCCCACACAGTGAAGCACCCACTGAGAATCCTGCAAGAGCTTTGGTTATAGGGGACTCCATCTTAAGGCATGTGAAATTAGCTAGGCTTTTAGGAGCTCCAGCAGCACTGGTTTGGTGTATTCCGTGAGCCAGGCCGGTCATGGTCGGTTATGGTTGCTTAACTGCTGGATGTACAGGGGGTGCTCTGAAAACAATGTGGGCTTCATAGATAATTGGTGCACTTCTGAGGGCAAGGCTGGCCTGTTAGGATGGAACGGTGCCGATCCACCTCGGAAAGGTGATGCTCTAATTTCTGGCAGCATAGCACATAGAACAGACCTAGTTAATCTGTGACAGTCCAGTGTCAGGGCCAGGGAGCAGACAAGCAGGCGAATTCGATCGTCTGCTAGCTGCATTGAGTCGTCACCCAGGGTTCACAATTTAGAGACTATGTCTGAGCTAAACAAAAAATTATAAACACCCAGAGGGGCTCCAGTGCTAAGTGTGGTGGTGCTGGAGATGCTGTTCCCAATCCGGACTGACTGAGGTATCCCAGTCAGGAAGTCCAGGATCCAGTTGCAGAGGGAGGTGTTCAGCATACTCAGCTTCTAAATCAGGTGCTGAGAGATGATTGTGTTGAAGTCTATGAACAGCATTTGTACATAAGTGTCTTTATTGTCTAGGTGGGTGAGGGATAAATGAAGGGTTGTGGAAATGACATGTTGGCATGTTGCCCAGTGAGGGTGGTATTTGGGCCTTGTTGTGCCTCATGACAAGCTTCTCGAAGCACTTTATTACAATGGGTGTGACTGCGATGGGACAATAGTTATTTAGGCAGGACACTGTAGACTTTTTTGGCACGGGGACGATGTTGAATGTCTCGAGGCACGTAGGAACAACAGCGCTGCTCAGGGAAATGTTGAGGATGAAGACACCCACTAGCTGTTCTGCATATTCCTTGAGCACCATGAAAGGAATGCAAATAGACCTCCCTATAAATGAGGTGTCATGGTCCAGCGCTGTTGACTTAGCCAAGTCAACAGGCCTTTACCAAGGTGAAATTTGCACTTTGTGGTGACACACTCTAACATTCTCCTGACTTCTTTTTCCCTTTTGACAGACCAGGGGCTGATAAAAGTGTTATGTTGATGGTGTAGAATGAAGGATACAGTAAATATGAGATACAGTACATATGAAAAAGAGTGACTGGTAATGAATTGATATTTGTTGATATTTCTGTTTGGACCACACACTGCACCAGTCTTATGAAAGATAATATAAAAGATGCACAGATGACACATTGGTTTCTATTTATGTTCGAGGTCTCTAAGGGGCAGAGAAGTTGTTGCAGGATAGATGGACTTGCTTGGCCTGTATGCAGCTGCCTAGCAGAGCTGTAGTAAATGGAGGGTGCTTGTGAATGGAGGGTAGATTCATAAAGAAGATTTAAAAGAATTAGCATCCACATGTTTCTGATTACATGTTGCTTCTTTTTTATTATCATTATCTTTCAGCAGGGGATGCCAAGTAAAGAGAGATCCTGTTGTTCAGAGCAATGTAACTTTTAGAGGCATCAATGCACTGTCGAAGTGTGTACTGTACTGTACTGTATTGTACTGTTAGTGCTAATTTAGGCATTCCATTTTTAAAATGAGTGGTCAAAACATAAAAATCAGTGTCTGTCTGCACATCTAATTTTAATCTAATTGTTAAAGGCGTATAGGAGAAAACCCTGACACACCTGTTACAGAATAAATGTGTGTGATTCCTGTAAACACATCTGCACTGGCATTCATAGGAATTACTATAGAGTAAAAGAAATGGTGTGAGAATAATTCCCTGGAGGCAAACAGATAAAATCACTCAACGGTGTTGCCAGAGGCACTTTTATGTTTTACGTTATCACGTTGAATCAAGAGCAAAAATGTAGTGGTCACGTCTGTGTATTTTTGTCCTTATGCATTTTTTTGTCCTTATGCATCTTTATTTCTGTTATGTATGTGTTTGTATTTTGTATTAGTTCAATTAAGATGAAATCCTAAAGCTAATTAATATCCACAGTAATATGCTAAATATTTGTTAACATTGAATGCCTCAATGTAGTGCATTCTGCTAGACTGGTTTTTATTGCGTTTACTGTGTCCAGTGGGAAATCACAGGGGTCCATTATCCATTATTGTATTGTACACTCATTCGTGGCATGATTTTGAGGGATAAGCGGAAACCAGAAAACCTGGAAGGGAAGATGCATGGATGCAGAACAGTAACCCAAGCTCAGAATCAAACTGGGGTTCCTGGAACTGGGCCAATTACAGTATTAGTAGATAATATAATAATATATTGTAATAATAAAAATAATATGGGGGCATTGGCTTAGTGGTTAGCATGTTTACCTCACACCTCCAGGGTTGGGGGTTCGATTCCCGCCTCCGCCTTGTGTGTGTGGAGTTTGCATGTTCTCCCCGTGCCTCGGGGGTTTCCTTCGGGGACTTCGGTTTCCTCCCCCGGTCAAAAGACATGCATGGTAGGTTGATTGGCATCTCTGCAATATTGTCCGTAGTGTGTGAGTGTGTGAGTGTGTGAGTGTGTGAGTGAATGAGTGTGTGTGCCCTGCGATGGGTTGGCACTCCGTCCAGGGTGTATCCTGCCTCGATGCCCGATGACGCCTGAGATAGGCACAGGCTCCCTGTGACCAGAGAAGTTTGGATAAGCGGTAGAAAATGAATGAATGAATGAATAAAAATAAAAACTAAAACTAATTAAAAAGTTTAACAGACCAGTCCACCTTTGTCCATTGCTCCATGATCAAGTTCTGATGCCCATGCCATGTGCCCATTGTTGGTGCTTTTGGCAGCATGGGCATTCTGACCACTTTGCAGCTACACAGCTCCATATACACCGATCAGGCATAACATTATGACCACCGTTCTAATATTGTGTTGGTCTCACTTTTGCTGCCAAAACAGCCTTGACCCGTCGAGGCATGGACACCACTAGACCCCTGATGGTGCGCTGAGGTATCTGATGTTAGGAGCAGATCCTTTAAGTACTGTAAGTTGTGAAGTGGAGCCTCTGTGGATGCTTCATTGGATTGAGATCTATGGGAATTTGGAGGCCAAGTTAACAAGTTAAACAGAAAGCTCATGGTAGAGAAATGAACATTCAATTTATAAGCAACAGCTCTGGTGAACATTCCTGCAGTCAGAGTGCCAATTGCACGCTCCCTCAAAACTTTTGACATCTTGACATTGTGCTGCATTATAAAAACTGCACATTTTAGAGTGGCCTTATATTGCGGCCAGCCTAAGGCAGACTTGTGCCACACCTGTGAGACGGATGGATTATCTCGGCAAACACAGATTTAGACAGATTTGTGAACAATATTTGAGAGAAATAGTTCTTTTGTATACATAGAAAAAGTCTTAGATCTTACATATACATTATACAAATTGAACCCTGCAACTTGCTAAAAACTTTGACAGGTTCCATTGTAACAATATAATGAGATCAATTATCTGCATTTTATTACTTGTTTGTGTGTTGTTTTGTTTTGTTTTGTTTTGTTTTGTTTTGTTTTCATAGCAACAGGAAATAAAGCATAAAGGCTAGATTTTTTTTTTTGTGAAGAACTTGTTTTGTAGTTTCAAGATGGAAAAAAAAAATTCTTTCACATAATCAGATAACATCTCTTCAGAAACAAAAGTACTATCATGGTTTTATGCTTTCAACAGACCCACTAGACAACACAACATGACACAGAGAGTAAAGAATGATGTAAACTTGGCAAAATGTCAAACCAGTCATGCAGGTGTGTGTGAATGTATGTGTGTGTGTGTGTGTGTGTGTGTGTGTGTGTGTGTGTGTGTGTGTGTGTGTGTGTGTGTGTGTGTGTGTGTGTGTGTGTGTGAGTGTGTGTGTGTGTGTGTGTGAGTGTGTGTGTGTGTGTGTGAGTGAGTGTGTGTGTGTGTGTGTGTGTGTGTGTGTGTGTGTGTGTGTGTGTGTGTGTGTGAGTGAGTGTGTGTGTGTGACTGAAGGACAGACACGTGCATGTATTTAGAAATGTAGAATGACTGGCTTTCACACGTTAGAATTTGCATACAGTGACAAAAGAAAGAACCGGGATGGGTATGTTGTCTCTCTCGATTGGGATACATATTTCTTTTTGTTATAAGCTTATCGCCCAGAGCTAGTACGTGAAAATGAAAGTGTGAGAAACTGTGTTTATGGGAATTCAGTTTACCTTAGAGTGTGTTTATCAGTGATAATGTTCTCATTAAAAATGACAATGCAATAAAATGTATTGTAATGTAATATTAAACACTTTTAACACATTTGCAGGGCTCTCAAGTTTTGAAGACAGGCAAGAGTGACATCTCCAAAGCACCCAACCCCCACCCACCCACCGACCCACCCAAAAAAAAAAAAATGGGGGAGTTGTTGTTTGGTAAGGAACCCTGACAGCAAGGACAATGTCCCGTCCAGAGACAAGCTATTTCGTGTTGAGGTTTTGTTCAAAGCGACCATCGAAAATACCCTCTCTAAAGAATATGTTTTTTGTTTTTTTTTATTAGTTGTTGCATTAAATCTTACCCAGATAGTGCTATTTTCTGATTGGCTATTGTGTAGCCTCTTTTTTTTGATTGGCTGATAAGTGTCAGGCTCGATTAAGAACTGAGACACGCTCGATTCCTGCCCGGTCCCATAGAGACAGTGGTGCGGACTGATACGTTTTGGGTCTGCATGTTCTCTGCATGTAACTCATCCAAAGTGCACACACACTGCAGTGAACACACACCCGGAGCTGTGGCGCCCGGGGAGCAGTTGGGGGGTTCGGTGCCTTGCTCAAGGGCACCTGAGTCGTTGCCGGCCTGAGACTTGAACCCACAACCTTAGGGTTACGAGTCAGCCTCTCTAACCATTAGGCCACGACTTGCTCAAATTAACTACATGATAAATAGTCAAAAAGTTTTTCTGCATGAGAAATACGATGTGTGGCGGGAGAGCGTGAGAAAAGCGTGACTGTCACTCTCAATGCGTGCTTAATTTATTACTCTATGAATCCACATACCTATAATGTTGTTGTACTGAAGATCTCCATGTTGCTAATAACAGGTACTCAAAGCCATGCTGAAGCACAGTAACACAACACAACCGGGAGTGTGATATTACTTTTGTGTAATTGCTCTATGAACAAGAAACTGTATTATTGAGTAACTGACTTCCTGATAGCTTGTAGTAAGCGAAATAACAGTTTCATTCTAACAAACTATTACCATAACTACTTTTCTATATTTTTGCTGCACAGAATTTCAGAGTGATACAAACAGGGCTGATATGATCAATATCAGCATACTAGGATTAACTTTCGTCCAATCATTCATTCATTCATTCATTCATTCATTTTCTACAGCTTATCTGAACTACCTCGGGTCACGGGGAGCCTGTGCCTATCTCAGGCGTCATCGGGCAACGAGGCAGGATACACCCTGGACGGAGTGCCAACCCATCGCAGGGCACACACACACACTCTCATTCACTCACACACTATAGACAAATTTCCAGAGATGCCAATCAACCTACCATGCATGTCTTTGGACCAGGGGAGGAAACCGGAGTACCCGGAGGAAACCCAAGGCGGAGGCAGGAATCGAACCCCCAACCCTGAAGGTGTGAGGCAAACGTGCTAGCCACTAAGGTCCCCCCCTGGTTTTCCAATCAAATTAGTAATATTTGTGGAATAACACATAACAGACCGCGTGGTAATGTTAAAATAAACCATGACGGGAGGTTACTCAGTTCAATGTGAAATGCAAAAGAGTCGAGGAGTCAGCAGGTTCCTATACCCTGATGTACAAATCAACATGGAATCAAGACAATTCAACACAGTTCAACTGCAATTAGGAATATGAGACAACATCTTTATGATCTCTTCAGCTATGCAAAACTTTTACACGGTCACTATACAGCGCATCATCACTGGGAATGTGCCCATGACTGTAGATGTTGGTGAGCTCTGAGGAAGGCACTCTTTATGACCAGGAGTTCAGTATTTTGATGGCTTGGGGTAAGAATATCCTCCTTAACCTCTCAGTTTCAGCCATGTGGCCGTGAAGGTGCTTTCCAGACTGCAACCATATGGCCAGGACTAAGTAGCAAAGGAGGATCTTCTTATCCCAAGACACCAGAATCCTGAACTCTTAATCATTGCTGCAGCTCTAAACACTGGACACTTTAACGTATATACTTACCTACCTTTTAGAAGTATAATATCTGTATTCTCTTAGGTGTGTTGTCTTCTTGTCTAAAATGTTGCGTAAATTGCATTAAAAACAATTCTGTTTTTTTGCAAACAAAAAAAATATTCAAATTATAAAATAAATCATAAAATAAAATACAACCAATGGAATGATGTTCAATGCTTTTACAAGTTCAGCTATTTATTTGTTGCATTAATAACTTTGTACAAGTTTTTGGCACGTGGCCATTTATGTGTGCAGAATGAAAAGGTATTTTTGTTGCTTTCGTTTTTGTGCATGTACTTTACTTTCATTATGGTGCATCGATTCCTGTCTACACCGGGGTATTTTTCACCTCTTTGCACATACGTTGAATTTCCTTATTTCCTTGTTCCTGAAAGTAATGTTTCTACATTGTGGGTAGGTTCTCATGATGTGTGCTGATGCTAAGTGGATGTCTGGAACACCGAGCTGTCTTGCATTGCTATGATTTTCATTAAGACTGAATAATTGTGTTGTATAGAGCATTTTCAGGAACAAAAACAATATTTTGTATGATGCATAACAGGAAAATCGTTTGAACAAATATCCATAATTAAAGAACTTAATGTTAAAATAGTAATCAAACTGAATATTAGAAATTGTTGGCAGAAAATACATTTCCCAAATTTTACCAAATCACAGCGTGAGTGTGGTATGGCACAAAGTTGTCAATCGTATTCAAAAGTTTATGAAGAACAGAACAAATATCTGGGGGTCACGGTGGCTTAGTGGTTAGCACGTTCGCCTCACACCTCTAGGGTCGGGGTTCGATTCCCGCCTCCGCCTTGTGTGTGTGGAGTTTGCATGTTCTCCCCGTGCCTTGGGGGTTTCCTCCGGGTACTCCGGTTTCCTCCCCCGGTCCAAAGACATGCATGGCACAGGCTCCCTGTGAACCGAGGTAGTCTGGATAAGCGGTAGGAAATGTGAGAGTGAGAAATATCTATATATCCCCATCTATATAAAAGAACTTAATTAGCTCTTCCAACTAGACACATATTTTTACTATATTAAAAAATTTCTGTGTTGAACTGTATATGGTTGTATATTGTATTTGGGGTGAAGACAGAAGCCTTAGCATTTAGTTAAAGGGGTTAAAATAAGAAAAAGGTTTCCAGATCATCTTGTAGGATTCTGAAGTTTCTGCATATACTTTTAGCCACTGTATAATTAGATGGTTTATATTTCAGCACCAAAGTAATTCTCTGTAATGACTCTGTAGAAGTTATTTTCTCAATAGTAATGGGAATATGGCACATGGTAATATTTAGTTATACAAATAATCACACATTTCCTTTTTTTTTCTTATCTCCTTCTTCTGTGAAATGACTAAACCTCCTTGCATCAGATTCGTTTAAGCAGTTAAAGGTACGAACTAACTCTATAACCTTCATCTCTGTCCAAGCCATAGACGGTCAGCCTATTGGGAAAGATCCCATTACACACATCACTGATCCAAGATATTACTATTAGTCTCCATTCACCATGACATGGTTTCCTTTTTCATAATCGCATTAACATTAATCATACAGTGTAGCTCTTATCTTGGTTGCCTTGGTTACAATACCACAACCACACATCAGGCTGGCAGTTAAGGTGGATCCCCACATGGTCTGCTCATTATAGGCCAATAATATGTTACATACTACTCATATCCATGACATTCCCTGTGTTTTTCAGACCCAGGTCCTGTCACATCAGATGGCAGATACCACCATAGAGCTTCTAAAGGACACCACTCCACCTCACAATCATAGTTATCCCCTATCATGGGAATAAAACTAGCTTATGGAGGAATAGATATACAGTATACATCTTTATTCTCACTACCTTGTTCACTTGTTTTTGTTTTTTTTGGTTAAGAATGAACAAGGGATCCTGCCTTGCTGCCCGATGACGCCTGAGATAGGCACAGGCTCCCCATGACCTGAGAAGTTCGGATACGCAGTAGAAAATGAATGAATGAATGAATGAATGAATGAATGAATGAATGAATGAATGAATGAATAAGGGGAGCTTGAGTCCTTGCACAGGTTATTGCAGTTTTAATAAAATGTTTGCCCTCATGTTGCTGGGTGATTCAGTAGTGCATATAACATGATCCAAGTGGTAGCTCAGTGGTTAAGGTGTTCGACTACAACTTGGAAGGTCATGAGTTTAAATCCCAGGGCCACCAAACTTGCTATATACTTGCACAACGATCTGATCTCCGCTTCAGCCACAGCTCGCAACCTTGGGGTAACCATGGACAATCAACTGTCCTTTTCCTCTCATGTTGCTAATGTGACTCGCTCATGTCGGTTTCTTCTCTACAACATTTGAAGGATTCTGCAATTTTTGTCCACACAGACTGCTCAGGTACTTGTTCAGTCTCTTGTCATTTCTAGACTGGATTACTGCAACGCACTGCTGGCAGGTCTACCTATGAACGCAATCTGCAAATGATCCAAAATGCAGCTGCCCGGCTTGTTCTCAACCTGCCAAAGTTCTCGCATACCACCCCGCTGCTGCGATCCCTCCACTGGCTTCAGGTAGCTGAACACATCAGATTCAAAGCACTGATGCTGGCCTACAAAGCCAAAAATGGACCAGCTCCCTCTTACCTCAAAGCCCTCTTCACTCCTCGCACTGCACCCCTCCGATCTACCAGCACTGCTCGACTGGTTCCACCATCTCTCAGGGTAAGAGGCAAGTATACTACAAGACTCTTCTCTCTTCTGGCACCAAGGTGGTGGAATGAACTTCCCCTAGAGGTCCGTACAGCTGAGTCACTGGCTATTTTTAAGCAGCGGCTGAAGACCTACTTATTCAGGAAACACTTGAACTAGCACTTCTTTCCTTATCTTTTGCATCTAAAAAAACAAAAACAAAAAAAAAACCTTTGACACTTTTTCATTGTAACTTTGAACAAATGTTTTAAACTCCTGGTATCTTAAGTATGTAACCTAGTGAGCCAGCATTAATGTATTCAATGTTAGAGATTTAAGCACTTATGTACGTCGCTCTGGATAAGGGCGTCTGCCTAATGCTGTAAATGTAAATGTAAATGTAAACTGCCACTCCTTGGCCCCTGAGCAAGGTCATTAACCTCCAAATGCTTTCTGTATTTTCTGCCAAATGCAGCAAATGTAATCTGCATGATGAATGGTAAACAAGTTTTTCCAATAGTAGAGGGAACTATTTATTGCCATACTGTATGTACAGGTTACCGCCTACACAACTGTATTCTATACTGTATGTTCATTTACATTCTGGATAAACAGGTAATAGTGTATGTTAATGACACTGTTCAGGGTTTGACATGCAGAGAGATACATGTTCCGCCAGCTATCTGTCTATCTACCTGAATCTCAAGACCATCAAGAAGCTACAACTTTTTAAGGATTTTTCAGCTTTATTTGAAACCTCTGCACCACGTTTATGTCCCCCACCAAAAAAGATGGAGATCTGTCGCATAAATTGGCCTGTGGACTTGAGGTTCACATCAACTCCTTGTTCTCAAGCACCTACAAACACTCCCCTTTGCTGTGGACCTGGATGCCTTGGACACTGGAGTAGGAGCTCCAAGGTAACAACAAGGTAAACCTTAAAAACTCTATTCTAATGTCTTCCAGGCACCTAAATTGTCCTCAACCGAGAGAGACAATGATATGATATATAATATAGTATAGAATCGTTTGGTTGTTTTGGTTGTTTCTATACTGTTTATAATAGAGCATTGCATTGTATGTGGTATTATTATTATTATTATTATTATTATTATTATTATTATTATTATTATTATTATTATTATTATTATTATTATTATTATTATTATTATTATAGAGTATACTCCTTCCAAACTAAGCATCTGTAATAAGTGGCTCTTCACAGAAAAACTATGAATGCCAGATCAACATTTGTGCATTTTTATTTGTGATATGACTCTTTTTCCATCTGTGTAAAATAATTCTAATTAGAAACCACCAGAGGGCAACGTTGTGCAGCATTTCCACTTCTTTTCCATTTTCTCCTCTTGATTTTGCTCACTTATTTTATGTTGCTTAATTAGTCACACAATTTAAGTTCCTGCTTTCCACTGTTTCTTTGTTGCTTCACTTTCCACATGCTACTACTGTAGTTTGCTGCTTTGTCATTTTGTTAACCTCTTTTTACACTATAGCATTGAAGCATCCACCTTGTTCACCATTACTGACCTCTTAGAGCTGTTGTTAGGGAAAACGTACAACATCTGACCAATGAGACCTCAACAGAACAGCACTGTGGTGTATATATGAATATTTATTTATAATAATCACGATTGCACTTTGTGTGTGTGTGTGTGTGTGTGTGTGTGTGTGTGTGTGTGTGTGTGTGTGTGTGTGTGTGTGTGCCCTGCGATGGGTTGGCACTCCGTCCAGGGTGTATCCTGATTTGATGCCCAATCACGCCTGAGATAGGCACAGGCTTCCCGTGACCCGAAAAGTTCGGATAAGCGGTAGAAAATGAATGAATGAATGAATGAATGAATGAATGAATGATTGCACTTTGTCTTAACAGCAAGTCAACAAAACCACTTAGCCCCATGATTAGATCACATTGCTGTTATTTGGTGATTTTATTGACAGTAAAAAATGTCTTCTAATGTGGGAATGAAAAATTGGAAATAAACACACTTAACACAGAATTTGTCCAGTTTAATAAAGAAAGAGGCGGCTGGGTCCTGGCTGGAGCTGCTCAGGCTGGATGTGTGGATAATGGCCAGAGTGAAAGAATAGGTCAGGATGAGGAAGAATGGAGGAAGAGGACAGAGATAAAGTGTAGATATAGACAGGAAGCTGTTCTGGGAGGTGGTAGCTCAGCGGGTAAGGCGCTGGGCTACTGATTGGAATGTCATGAGTTCAAACCACAGGGTCACCAAAGCTGCCACTGCTGGGTCCCTGAGCAAGGCCCTTAACCTTTAACAGTTCAGCTGTATAATTGAGAAAGTTGATCTGGATAAGGGTCTCTGCCAAGTGCTGTAAAGTGCAGGATGACTTGCACCTACAGGAAAAGAGAGACCCAGGGACAGAAGCTGCAAAAGAACGGACATACAATATATGAAGTATAAAATGTGATTACATTAACAGTACACATCATTATTAGAGATTAGGAGATAATGCAGAATCCCTTGGTGTTTTTAAATCCCTAAAAACGTACTTTTTTAGGGTAGCTTTTATGTGACTTCTTTGTTTGTTATTTATTGGATTTTTATTTTATGTATGGTTATTTTTATTGTCTGTAATATTATGTGTATCTTTTAATTTCATATTTTATGTCAAGCGCTTTGAAAATCTACTTTTAAAGGCGCTATACAAAATAATGTTTCTTCTTCTTCTTCTTCTTCTTCTTCTTCTTCTTCTTCTTCTTATTATTATTATTATTATTATTATTATTATTATTATTATTATTATTATCTCGCAACAGAGATAAAAAGGACAGGACGTGTTGCATGGCCACACACACACACACAGCTCAGTGGGTAAAACACAGAAAGCATGCAGATATATTAGTTTAATCAGCAAACTGTACAAAATAATGAATAACAGAGAAAAGTTATATACACATTATAAAATAATTTAAAAATAGTAGAATAGCTCAGAAAGGATGTGCACACGTCGATGTCCGAAGAGAAAATGTTGGGTAAATTACCTGGGTTTTTTATATGCCAAAAGCGGTGGAGAAGAAAATAATGGAGGCCTTAAAGCTGAAATTAATGGGAATTAAAAATGATAAAACCAAAAATAATGGGAAATAAAAAAGTTGAGGTAAACTTGAACATGATATAAATACATGGGATATTTCAGAGCAAGAGCAGAGCGTTCTGGGATGTCCTGATGAATTGATCTCTGGATGATATCTGTTATTACAATAAACTTTATATTCTTGTGAATATTCTTTTTGTCTAAGGGTTTAGAACATTTTCTCCCTCTTCGCTCCTGAGATCTCGCAGAGTCGTTACATTTCCTCGCACCATCCATCTCTCCCAGTCTAATGGCAGACCCGTTATTAGTTCGATGATTATGCGTTGCAAGCCATTTAGTATGACCAATGACTCATGTTCCATTTATTTGTTGCAGAACTCAGGTCAGAATTTTTCTTTCTGTTTTCTTTAAGAGCAGTCAACAGCGGTGCTCGTAGTGAGCAGCTTAATCACATGATGTATTATTGTTGTGCAAAATTAAATCTCCTAAGACTAATGTATTTAGCACCTTACAAATAATGCAGGCTTTATGATGCATTGTAATTTAACATTTGTTTGGTTAATGAGCAGCGTGCGGCTTGACCAGCCAGCCACGAGAACTTGCTGGCCCATTAAATAAACTATTAGCCCTTGGTAATGAGAAGTGTGTGACACCATCAGTGTGTCTCATGGCTCTGTGTGCGTATATGTGTGTATGCGTCTGTGTGTATGTTCACATTCATCAGATGATCACATTTGAATTTATATGACACAATCTTATATAAATCTCTATAATAGTGAAGTGACATGCGGCTAAGTACGGTGACCCATACTCAGAATTCGTTCTCTGCATTTAACCCATCCAAAGTGCGCACACACAGCAGTGAACACACACACACACACAGTGAACACACAACCAGAGCAGTAGGCAGCCATTTATGCTGCGGCGCCGGGGAGCAGTTGGGTGTTCGGTGCCTTGTTCAAGGGCACCTCAGTCGTGGCCGGCCCGAGACTCGAACCCACAACCTTAGGATTACTAGTCAGACTCTCTAACTTGCCCCAAATGATTACATATAAAATTATTACTGTTTAAACTATTCTAATATAAAACCTCACTAGAGTCTTCGCTAATAAAGAAAAATAACAGCATTATTAAAAACCTTTTTTCACACTCGGTGATAATTAAACATCTTTTTTTATTCATTCTTTATTAGGTGCTAGTGACACTCACACTCACACTCCACAGCCTGTCTGTGAACATCTCTCACTACATGATTATCTGAGTCTTGTTTATTTTTACATGCTGTCTGACCTGCATGTTAACCTCTGTCTAAATATATTATGTTAAATCTTTTAGCTGCCTGTTAATACATGCTTTTATTACCGCGACGCCGCTGAATTCTCGATTCTGATTGGTCAGAATGTGTTTTCTTGTTGTTTCCTTAGTAATAACTTAGACAATGACTTGTACGGCAGATTTAAAAGAACGATCGAAGCAGAAAGCCATTTATAGGCTTCTTGACTAGAAAAGTAAAGTTGAGCTACTGTTGGTCAGCTTTGTGGTCGGGTCTTCGTCAACGATCGTTTGAAGACTTTGTCAGGAAGGAATTAGTGTTGGGTTTGTGGTGAACTCAGAAATTACACTGACCTGTTAGTTCCTCAGGAGGGCTTGGTTGCTTAATTCCACTCGTACTCCATTCAAACTATTGTAGTTATTTACATTTACATTATTTCCTGCCCAGTGTCACCGATGAGGATGAGGTTCCCTTCTGAATCTGGTTCCTCTCAAGGTTTCTGTCTCATATCATCTCAGGAAGTTTTTCCTCGTCACCCCTCTGCACCAGGGGTGCTGTGTCATGGCTGACCCTGTGCTCTGACCTCAAAGTTGGGTTATGTGAAGAAAGAATTTATATTTTATAGATAGATAGAATTAAATTATTTGAATTCTTATATTAGCTGGAAAATGGAATAAGTTCATGCGTGCACCTGATTTGTCAACGTGGACGGGAAGCAAAACTAATGTTACACTCTGGCCGAGTGTAACGAAAAGTTTTATTCACTTTTAATCCAATTTTAACAATGCACATTGTCTCAAAGCTTTACATACAGTAAGTAAAGAAACAGAATTGTTTAGGGGCCCAACGGAGGCAGCTTGGCAGTGCTGGGGCTTCAACCCCAATCCACCAAACACCAACCCAGAGCCTTAACTGCTTGAGCCACTACTGCCTATAGACATAAGTATAACGAATATAATAGACATGCTATATTCTTAATATAAGCTTTGTCATGAATTCTCATGATATTTTTGCACAACGCTAGATCACGGCACTCACCTCACATAGCTGTGTTCATGCTAATTAGCACTAGTATGTAAGTCACGTCTCGTGCAGCTCTCACACCTGATCCATGTCTCGATTCGTCTGACAGTCTTTGTCTTTACTCATTATACTTAACATTTAAACATTAATGATAACTCCTTGGACATTAACACACATCCGCACTTTTACTGTGTACTGACATGCACGTTGGTCATGTAGCACATCTGCAGACATCTGTGCTCAGAGGGTAGCTGTTACTATAGACGTCCAAACAATCCGCTATAATACGCTAATACGCACCAAAGCACTATGATGCTTAACTCTGTTAGACGGAAGAGGAAGAAACATTGAGAGGAACCAGACTCAAAAGTGAACCTCATCCTCATTTGGGTGACACTGGAGGTTGTGATTATAAATATATAGTCTGACAATGTTGTATTGATGAGGAGGTCGTTGTCCTCAAAGACCACATGGAGTTGGCATCTCCTCTTAGTACTGTGTGTCTGAATACTTCATAAAGCAGAATCTAACTGGAGCTGGAAAATCTCTAGATGCCTCAGTATCCTCACATGGCTGACCTCATCTCAATGAAGGTCCAAAATCTACTGTGTATGTGGAAGCATGAAGAACAGTTTATAATCACACCCTCCAGTGTCACCCAAATGAGGATGAGATTCACTTTTGTGTCTGGTTCCTCTCAAGGTTTCTCCCTCTTCCATCTAAGGGAGTTTTTCCTCACCACAGTCACCTCAGTCAGCACAGACTTGTTCATTAAGGATAAATACAAACACATTTAAATTTAAGTCTAATGTTAATCTTGAACATTTGTATTATATTAATCTTTGTATAATGAACTTTTTGTATAATGAATGTTCTGTAAAGCTGCTTTGAGACAATGTCCATTGTTAAAGGCGCTACACAAATAAAATTGAATTGAGTTGAATTGTACATTAACATTTTGCAAATGGAATGATTGTAATCTTGACTTTCATAAGGATATCTTAAGGAGGCTGGTCTTTTTTTTTTTTTTTTTTTTTTAAATTTTTAACCATGATGCTATTATTTTTATTTTTGTTTTAGCAACTTCAAGAAAGAAAAAAAGAGGCTGTTGCGATAGTCGACTCATGGTTTTTTAGCTTTTGCACAAAAGATAAACTGAATTTATTTTCTAGGTTTATGAGACATGCAGCTTTAAGAAAATAAATGCTAGCAGCAACTGCACTTCACGTCAGGCCACATCACACCGCGCCGTTATTTTCGTATATCATGATGCCTCATAATATTTCATATTTTATTCCTGACATATTTAATAGTTTTGTCTAACATACTCCCATGACTGAAAAATAAAAAGCCCCTTTTACACATTTGAACAAAACATTTAACACTGAAATTCTCAGATCTATACATTAATTGTATCTGGTCTCACTTCTAAGTCATTCTGGAAAAAAACATATCCTATATATCCATATAACTATATACACTATATACTGTATATGTGTATAGACTCGATATCTGTTTTGCAGTTATTCTTGTATGCTACTCAATTTCCAGAACAGCAGATGGAGACAACGGCACACAGAAATGAGCCAGAATTGTCCTTCCTCCTTTTTTCATTTTGTCCCACTTGGAATATGGCTTATTAATTTCTTATTTGTTTTATTTATCAAGCCTCTATATGCATTGCCTGTAGTAAATATTACTAAAGTCTTGAATTCAGGATCTGGTAAATCATGAATCCTGATGATCAAACCATTACTGATACAACTGTGTATATGAATTAATAATAATAATAAAATAAATAAATAAATAAAATAACAAAAAGCTAATTTTTATTTATACTCGCTCTTTATTTATAATCGCATTGTTTCTCTGTATGTTGTGTATGACCAGGATCAGAACAATTAGACAATTATAATAAATGAAATATTATTCACTATTGAATTAATAAACCTTGAAATATTGTAATTAAGTTTTTGTATGTATTTTTAACAGATGGTAATGAGGAGGTTCTGTGATTAGGACCTATGAGCATACGAAATGAAGGTTATCATAATTTCAAATGAGTGTAAATGAGGTGAAAACCAACTCAGCCTGGCGTGACTTAAAACTGGCTTCATGCCTCATTTACACCGTGCCAAATAAAAGAGGAGTCCATGGAAATGTGACTTAAGGAAAGATCAGCGCTGTTGTAAGTGGAACCGAGAGAGAGAGAGAGAGAGAGAGAGAGAGAGAGAGAGAGAGAGAGAGAGAGAGAGAGAGAGAGAGAGAGAGAGAGAGAGAGAGAGAGAGAGAGAGAGAGAGAGAGAGAGAGAGAGAGACTCTCCTACACCCAGCACTCCTACAGCACAGCATGTTCAGTGTGGTGGGTGAACATGCACTTTACACTGTCCAAGGGCTCGAATCCAAGAGTTGGACTTTTCTTCAAAGTGAATTTAAATGGTCTGAGTCGGGGAGTCGATCCTGCCTCCGCTATAAACAAGCCTTCTGGAAATCACTAAATCTTTGATCTGGAATATGATCCAAACTCAAAAAAAGCTCTAGAAACACGCTGCTGTAAATATTCGATGCAAATTTATGCATCTTTCCTACTGTATTAAAGGTGAAGATCAGTGTGACTAAAAAAACAAATAAAAAAAAAGAAATCATTGGATCATTTTAGAAATATCGAATATACAATTTGCATGGATGTTTTATTCATTTATTTCTTCATTTATTTGAATAGAATCTCAAATCAATCGTTTTATTGTCAGACGAAAACATGAAGTTGAACCTAAAAGATTAAAACCCTGATATCCTGAACTGACATTATCGCTACGTCACATATTTATATTTACGTTATCTGCATTTTGGTAGACGTCCTTAATCAGAGTGACGTACAACATCGCTTTTAAGCCTCTATCGATAAACACATAAAAAAAAGGAGTTAAAATAAAAGTGCTAGTTGAAGTGTTTCAGGTCTTTACCCGTCTTTTGAATATACAGTAGAATGTGACTCAGTTGTTCGAACATCTAGAGGAAGTTTATTCCACCACCACGGTGCCAGAACAGAAAAGAGTCTTGATGAATACCTTCCTCTGACCCTGAGAGATGGTGGGACCAGTGGAGAAGTGCTGGTAGATCTGATGGAGCGAGGTCTTATTTATACTGTACATGTTGGGGTAAAGGCTTACTGTGTTTCTGAACAACTTACATATTTCTCTACATATTGTTACTGGATTCTTGAATTTCCTCCGGGATCAATAAAGTATCTAACAATCTTTATTTCTTTATCTGTAAAATGATTGATGGAATTTACATGACTATATTAGCTTTATTTTATACTATTTCTATAATATATCTTTACTATTAATTACTATTTCTTTTCAGCAGCTAGCTTTATAAGTACATACTGTATCTTCAGCCCGCTCTGAGTTGAATGCTATGACTCAGTCTGTCAGGTTTATAAGCATCAAAGATCATTGCCTAATTTCCGGTTTAACACTTTATTCACTAGTCATTCATTAATCTTTATTCATGGAGACTATAAAGATGTACTGCTTCAAAACTGGAGATGTGTTATGTATGTAAAGGTAAGTAATAAGTGCATTATTAGCTTTGATAATGTACAATAAACAACTAAGGTAAAACCTTGCAATGCAATGTGAACTACTGAGATTAAAATAATGCAATAAAATAAAGTGTCTGAATTGTCTAATTTGTATTTAGGATCATGTGACAAATAACGTGGAAAACTTAAAATAAAGTCTTACTACATATGTGGTGCATTTGGGTCAAAAAAGAATGTTTTTCTCCATGATTGGGTTTGCAATGTTATAGAGAATGTTCTCTCTCTCTCTCTCTCTCTCTCTCTCTCTCTCTCTCTCCCTCTCCTGCCCCCCATGTGTCTCTCCCTTCTACTCTCTCTCTCTCTCTCTCTCTCTCTCTCTCTCTCTCTCTCTCTCTCTCTCTCTCTCTCTCTCTCCATCTCTCTCTCACTCTCTACTGACCCCCTCTGTGTATTTCCCTTCCCTTCTACTATCTCTCTTCTGTCCTCTCCATCCCTCTCTCGCTCTCTCTCTTCTGTCCTCTCCATCCCTCTCTCACTCTCTCTCTTCTGTCCTCTCCATCCCTCTCTCTCTCTCTCTCTCTCTCTCTCTCTCTCTCTCTCTCTCTCTCTCTCTCTCTCTCTCTCTCTCCATCTCGCTCTCTCTACTGACCCCCTCTGTGTATTTCCCTTCAACTCTCTCTCTTCTGTCCTCTCCATCTCTCTCTCCAGTCCTCTCTCTCTCTCTCGCTCTCTCTTCTCCTCTCTCTTAAATATTTTAGTTGACCCAAGTCAAGGTAGGAAAATATTTAAAGTATTGAATTCATTCATTTTCATTTTTCTATTCATCAGTCTATACAGCATATCAACCTAACTATGCATGATATAATATATAAACTATGTATATAAATTACATATAAACTATTCATATATATATATATATATATATATATATATATATATATATATATATATATATATATATATATATATATATGAAGAAGGGGAAACAAGACCATGCTTCCTTTATATGCTGACCGATCAAACATTTCAATGTGAAATCCAGTGAAGCTGCTTTACGTACTAAATGGGTAATTTGCAATAAAGCTTTTAATAAGAAAAAAAAAATGTCATGGAAAAAAAAAAATCTTCTAACTTCTACAATTATCCATCTATTACTTTCATCCGTTACTTTTGTTTCAGAGTCTTGCAAATCTCATCCAACGACTCCAGAAATAAAGGCGTTAGCTCAGCACGATAAACACTACTGTGGAGCCCAAAGGGCTGGAATTTGTTTGCTGTTTGGATGAGAATAATTTGAAATGCATTATCTCTCAATAACATGTGGGCAGAAGTTTAAAGCAGCGCTGTTACGCTGAAAATCAGCACAGCTTGAAACAATGAAGAGAAACTTGAGTGTTTTATAATTATGGATAAACTTAGAGGCTGGAGTTACACCTGAGACCTGGAAATGAAGGACTGTGAAAAACAGAGAAAGGAGAGAGAGAGAGAGAGAGAGAGAGAGAGAGAGAGAGAGAGAGAGAGAGAGAGAGAGAGAGAGATGGAGCGATGGTTAGGACAAGGGGGGGCAGGAGAGAGAGGACTGGAGAAAGAGATGAAGAGGAAGGTATAGAGAGAGAGAGAGAGAGAGAGGAGAGAGAGAGAGAGAGAGAGAGAGAGAGAGAGAGAAAGACAGAGAGAAAGACAGAGAGAGGGAGAGAGAGTCTCTCCTCCACCCAGCACTTCTACAGCACAGCCTGGCTGCTTAATGGCCTGTGAGATTCTACCCATTTAGCCTCAGCAGAAATAAAAGGCGTCCGGTTGGTGCTCAGGAAAAAAATGTCTAGCTCCAGTTAAATCCCTGAGTGAATTGGAAATTAGAAAATATTAAGAACAGCAATCAATCTTGAAATTTCTGTGCTGGAACACAACTCTCCTGGATTTGGGCTGATGGCCTGTGACAGGGTGGGAGGAGAAACGTGGCTATCACTCATCAGAGACGCAATCTCCTGCATCATCTACTGTCTCATTTAGTTAAGTACGGACAAACAGAATCTTTCACCTCAAGACCAGGATCATAGGAACTGTGGTTAGGAATAGGCTATAATAGCAGGCTCAGGATAAATGACAAATAATTATCTACTCACAAGTGTTGTATACGAGGAACAGTGGCATTGTAAGTTTGTTGGCTAGATGGGTAGGAGGAGGTTTTTATTCTCACAAGAGACTGTCCATTGACTTTTCATCAGCTTTTTGCTCAGGTCTTCATCAGTGAACATTTAAAACTACGGCATGACGTGTAATGTTAGTTCATCAGCAGCTCTTGGTTGCTTAATTCCACTCGACTACAAACTGTCATATAAATGACATTATTTACTGTATATCAACATAATTTCCTGTCCAGTGTCACCACTGGGGATGAGGTTCACGTCTGAGTCTGGTTCCTCTCAAGGTTTCTTCCTCATATCATCTCAGGGAGTTTTTCCTCACCACCGTCACCTTAGGCTTGATTATTAGGAATAAATGGGGGATGTACTAGCCCAGTGGTTAAGGTGTTGGACTACTGAACAGAAGGTCATGAGTTTGAATCCCAGGTCCACCAAGCTGCCATTGCTGGGCCCCATGAACAAGACCCTTAACCCTCAGTTAAATAAATTGTTAGTCATTTTGGATAAAGGTGTCTGCTAAATGTTGTAAATGTATAAATGTTAGAGATATATCTTTATTAATCCCCTGTTCAGGAAATTCAAGTTGATAGAGCAGCACAAGTAAGAATATGTATATCAAAGAAACCTGCATATGCATATCAAAGAAATCAAGCATAGTATAAAATCAAAATAGTGTAAAATAAATAGAAATGGTAAAAATGATAGAGACCTATTATATTCTTTTACAAAGGAAAAGAAAAGGAAAAATAGACATTAATAGACATTATAATAGAATAACAGACAATAAGAATGTTGTTCTAAATGTTCTATCATAGTAATAATAATATATGCACATGGAATATCCTTGATATTTATATACATATGTGTTATTGGAAAACATAGTATAATAGAAATAGAAATAATAAAAATATTAAAAAGAATACAATCAAACACAGTGTATGTACATATGCTTGCGTTTAACACGTGCAAAATTTGTCCCAGAACATAATCTCTTATATATATATATATATATTATAAACAACTTCTGGGTTACTGGGGGCACAGTGGCTTAGTGGTTAGCACGTTCGCCTCACACTTCCAGGGTTGGGGGTTCAATTCCTGCCTCCGCCTTGTGTGTGTGGAGTTTGCATGTTCTCCCCGTGCCTCCGGGGTTTCCTCCGGGTACTCCGGTTTCCTCCCCCGGTCAAAAGACATGCATGGTAGGTTGATTGGCATCTCTGGAAAATTGTCCGTAGTGTGTTAGTGAATAAGAGTGTGTGTGTGCCTTGCGATGGGTTGGCACTCCGTCCAGGGTGTATCCTGCCTTGATGCCTGATGATTTCCATAGGTGGGTCAAACACTCGGTCAAGGGGATGTTGAGCAAATGGTTTTTGGAGAAAAAAAACATTTAAATCTCATTCAAATCTTTGGACCTTTAAATTCAATGACGCAGTTATCTACAGAATTAATCACGTTTTTTCTTTTTTAATATTGAAAATGGGTGAGAAAAGAAATACACTGTGCATACGACATGAGAAGAGGTGGGTTTTTTGTTTTTAAACCCACAGCACATCTAAATAGTTAATGGTCACATGTTATAAAATAGATTTCTTGAGTTTGTAGGCTTCATTTAAACAAATTCACAGAGCTATTCTCTCTAAAACTGTAAAATTTCTTCGTGTTTTTTTTTTTTTACTTTTTTTTTTTTTTTAAACTTTTTTCTCTGTCTTCCACCTTTCCTTACTCTGACTTGGTATTATATTTACTTATTTTAATTTCATGTGTTACCTTTATTTTGGTAATTAAAACACCTTGTAGTTTTTGACATATACTCTTTTTAAATTGAGAATGTCATTTTCAAGCAGGAGACTCAAAAATAGACCTAGGGTGGCAGAGAAGTCCATGTAAATGAGAATATTATAATTCATATTTAATATCATATCATACATATATGAATCAGAATATTTTATTATTCACTATATATAGTTATGTATTTGGATTTTTATTTTTTTTGCTGTTGATACATTCAACACATCTCCCAAAATACAAATATCACACCTTATTTTACGTTACATCTACGGCAGAAACTGCAGCAGGGTTCAGGGTTCATTCTGCCACCATTCATTCATAAATCTGCCTAATGTAATCTAATCAAATCTAATATGGTACCTTTGAGGATAGCTTGGAAAATATGAAGTAATTAATGTAAATTAAGATCATTGGATATCCATTATGGACGTGCAGAGGAGCGCATGGAAAACAGTCACTCATCTGAATGCTGATGTAATAAACAATTGAAAAGCAATAAGTGCTTCTTCATAGCAGATGTTGTAGTCAACAAATTCCCATGCTCGTAAAGATGTATTGTGATTAATTTTTTGATGCAGAGCTCAAACAGATGTTTTTTTTTTTTTTTTCCCCATATTTGTAATTTACTTGAAGGCTACAGATTAAATACTTATATTTTGGCTTAATTGCATCTTCAAGAAATGTTTTTACATACAGTATTTGTCTAGACTGTCTATTTGTAATGAGTCTGTCTGTGTTTTGCTTTGTTTCTGTCTGCTGTCATTCCCTGCTGTTAATTGTTGGCCCCGCCCACTCATTTGTTACCATGGACATTAATTGCACTCAATCTCTTCCCCAGGTGTTTTGTCTTAGTCTTTGATTGTCTCCGCCTTGTGATTGGTTCTTGTTCACGATATGTAATCTGTTTGTTCACTTCCCTGGTGTTAGTCGTTTTTGGAGTAGTATGGTGTCTGTTTACGTCTCTGTTCCCTGTTCTGCTCAATGTTCTGCCCTGTTTTTGCCTGCTTATCTGTTTCTTGTTTTGGTGTATTAAAAGTTCAAACTGCATTTGGATCCTCACTTGCCTGTGTCTAATCATGACACTATTACTAGCTAGAAATCCCTTTTTATATATATATATTATATATATATATATATATATATATATATATATATATATATATATATATATATATATATATATATATATATATATATATATCTTATGCTGCTTTCCCACATTGATTTTTTTCTTCATAAGTCTCCCATTGATGGACCATGAAGTCAGCAGTAGAAGTTTCTGCTACTTGTTGCCACATAAATAATGTATATTAAGTGGGTGGCTATCTATCTATCTATCTATCTATCTATCTATCTATCTATCTATCTATCTATCTATCTATCTATCTATCTATCTATCTATCATAGATAGATAGATAGATAGATAGATAGATAGATAGATAGATAGATAGATAGATAGATGTGCAGCTCAATAAATTAGAATGTCATGGAAAATTTCATTTATTTTAGTGATTCAAGGAAATACTGAAACTTGTGTATTACTGTATATAAATTCAGTACACACAGACTGTAGTAGTTTAAGTCTGGTTTATTTAATGCTGATAATTTTGTCTCACATTTAACAAAAAACGTCACTATTTCTTTTCTATTTACTATTAAATTCACTAGCTCAAAAAAATGTAATACTTCATAAGACCAATAAAAATAAATTTTAGTGAATTGTTGGTCTTTTGGAAAGTATGTTCATTTACTGTACACTGTATGTATTCAATACTTGGTAGGGGCTTTAATTACTGCCTCAATTTGGTGTGACAGTATATATATATATATATATATATATATATATATATATATATATATATATATATATACGTATATATATATATATATATATATATATATATATATATATATATATATATATATACTAACTATGTCACCAGCACTTATTGTAAATAAATGATCTCAATAGAACGTAGCCATTACATGTATTAAATTGCTTTGATTTGGCATTGAATCATGTATATCAATTTAGAAACAAGCTTTCAAGATCAGCATCTTCTTATGCTACTTTTGTGTTTTAGAAGAAAGTTAATCCATAAGAGTATTGAGCTCATGGATTAGTGCTCTACCTCTGTAAAATATTTCAATACACTGGAGTAAACAAAGACTTATTTCATTACAAAAACATAATTACAAAAGCATAATTCGGTACTATTAGCTGGCTGGATTGATTGTTAGCATTTTTTCTCTGCTAGTGCCCGATTCTTAACACTAGCATCAATTCCTGCAGCTAACATAAATTGTTAGGCATCAAGTCCGTTTCTAGTTAATAGTAAATAAGGCTTGTGTACACAGACTGGCAAAATATCCACACTACACACTCTACATCTTGTAACCAAGCAGAAGTGGCTTCTAGTATTAGCATTAATATTCACACCAATGAATAATGCCTCAAATAATTAAAATATCCAAACTGAAATACAGAAATGCTCCTGATCCCTATAATCCACATAACACCTTTTTTATTTTTCTTAACATTTATGTGTTTTGTTAATTCTTTTTTGCTGCTATCGTAATTCACACCACTGTACACTCATATTTTGTTTGAGTAGAAAACGGGCATTTCTCAATAACACCTCAGGTGATTAAAATATCCTAATTAAAATACAAAATCTTTTTTATTTTTGGAACACTTTGACCAGTCTTTTATTTTATTAATATCCCTGTTTTGTTTGTTATCTCTTGTTAACATCAGCTTTATTCTCACCACTCAGTTACACTTAATTACTCAATAATACCCCAGGTTATTAAAATATCAGAGTACAGCATATTACTGTATTCATGTCACTATTTTTTGCTCATTACATAAACAAATTTTATTGTTTTGTCCTTTTTCCTCACTTTCCATGATTTAAGACATTCTACTAAAGTCATATTTACAACACATTAATTCCATGTTATAATGCATTCATAAAGCATTATATTCAATATATTCAAATATTATATTTACAGTTATGGCATTTGCTTTATTTACACATGCAAATGCTTTATTCTTTAAACAAACAAACAAAAAAAAAATACAAATTTGCATATATCTCCATACTGAAATTAAATATGAACATACAATATGTGTGAAACATTACACTTTTATTTGATATTTACTGTAGTAAATAACAAACATTCATAAGCCATTTGATGCATTTCTATTGTTATACATTTATTTATTTAAGGCATTACACTTATAGCTATATATATGTTTCTATACATTACCAGATGTTAATATGGTCTATTATTAGTAAAATTATAACATGTTATATTACACATTTTTACATTATATATATATATATATATATATATATATATATATATATATATATATATATATATATATATATATATATATATATATATATATACACACACACAAGTGTTTTGTAAAGTATAAACTGCTGAAGCAGAACTGGGCATTGAACCATGACAAAAACATCCCAGTAAATCCATCAAGGACTGGCTGAACAGTAAAAAACAGAGGATTCTGGAGTGACCAAGTCAAAGCCCAGATGTAGATCTTTCATCTACAGGTACAAATTAAAACAAGACCAGAAAAAACTGACATGTTAACATTTCTAATAAAGAACTTTATTAATGTTTAATGGAGTGTCCTAATTTTTTCACGTGATTGTATATATATCTCACTGAGTATCTATCATATTACACCTGTTATACAGTATATCATTTTATGGTTCTTTAGATTTTATGTAAAATATAGTTCAAATATCAAAGAGTAGCTTATTTAATACACCATATAATTGTTTTTTTTCTCTCTAGAAGTGATATCACAGAGATATTTTAACGTGGCAGAGACAATAAGCAATTTCATTGCTATGCCTCGGAGAGACGACGGAGCGCACGAGGAAGTTAGAGCGTCGAAATATAACGCATCAGCAGCAAGGGAGTAATCAAACTGTCGTTTGGCTCTCAGCGGGCCCTGCTGTTCAGCTGTGTTAGCTGTAGTGTGTGATGGAGAGCAGAGAATAGCTGCAGAGAATAGCTGCTAGACCATTTGTGTGTGTTTGTGTGTGTGTGTGTGTGTGTGTGTGTGTGTGTGTGTGTGTGTGTGTGTGTGTATGGACACCATGAGGCTTGCTAAACCAGGACAGCACTCAGGTGGAAGTTGTACTGGTATAATTTCTTTATGTGCCTTGACTAATGTCATTCACTGTGTGTGTGTGTGTGTGTGAGTGTGTGTGTGTGTGATATATATATATATATATATATATATATATATATATATATATATATATATATATATATATATATATTGCATGTTGCTAGAGTCTTTGTCCAGTTTCTCTCATTTTGTTCCTTTGTTTCATGTCATCTAGGTTATTTCTTAATAAATCGTACCTGTTTTTCTTTTATCCCTGCATTGGGGTCTGGGATTTTACTCCTCTAGGCGTCCGTCCCACTGACAAACATCTCTAAAACAGTATTTTCATTATAAACTCTGGACAGTTTTAAAGGTCAGGAAATGGTGAGAGGATTACGACTAGATTATGAATGCTAAAACCATCTATAAATGATAATAATCTACAGACTGTTTACAACCTGTCTGGTAGCTGTCAATAACCAAGCTATTAAGTAATGTATTATTTACTTCTAATGTTGATATCGCAAGTAAGAGAATTCCAAGTAGCTATGTTGTATTTTGCTTCATATTACTTTTTACCTGAATAAACTGTACACTACTAAGACAGGGATCGTTGATTTGAGTCCCATGTGGGGTCAGTGGTTAGCAGAATGGTGCAGCTGATGCATGCTGGGCCTATAACCTAGAGGTCAACGACTGAATGATTGAAACAATTTTCTGTTAATTATGTCTAGTATTATACCCACATTTCCCCTCAGGAACAATAAAGTAGTTCTCTCTATCTTACTGTAAATGTATTAGCTGAATGCGGCTGATTGGACGACATACTAGCTGTAGATTTGCATCTTTTGGATCATATAAGGAATAATTTTATCATTTATTATTTTTTTTTTTAGTAATACTTAAACAAGTGGCCTGGTTTATTTTTCAGTGTAAAGATTAGACTACTGGGTATTTCTAAGAGTCTAAAAGATTAGACTACAGATTAAAAGATTAGACTACAAAGTATTTCAGCTGACCAAACCGAGTACTTATAAAATAAAATACTATAACAGAGATGCTAAATATATGGAAATACATTTTGTAGTCCTATTCAAGAGGAAGACTCAGCAAGCACCCACAGAGCCCTTGTGACCTAATGGCTGAGGTGCTGGTATTCTGAGCCAGGGTTTATGAATTTGAGTCACGTGAGTGGGGCAGTTGAAATGTGCCCAAGGGACTGATTTCTCCTATGAGCCTAACTTCACGGTTAGATCAATAAATGCACTATATTATTCCTTAAAGAACATTTAGTGAGTGAGTAAGTAACTTGTTTCGTTACGAACCCAGCATGCTTCTGATGCACCACTCCAGGTAGAGGACAAATTACACAATCCCTGGCTTCGGAGGCCATTGCCTTGTTCATTAGACCACTATATATGATTCTTATATATTACTTGATAATATAAGAAATATTTGTTATAGAAACTTTAAATAACAACTTGTACTTTTATTTATTTGAATTTTTTTCAATTTGTTTTTAACTATGAATATTTAACAAAACTATTTGGTTGGTCATTTGCATTATATACTCATTACACCAGTAATTATCAAGTTATCCAGACACAGGATTATGGATATCATCGATCATCATCGATAAAAAGGCCAAAAAAAGTGCTTAAAAGAGTAGATTCGCCGCATCTGGAAGCACATGGAAAGCCTTGAATTCCCACTGCAGGAGCCAAGATGTAATTTGTCCCCTTGTTCCTGCTTAGTAGTGAGCTGGTGGAGTGGCCTAGTGGGACAAGTGTCATAATCTTTTAGCAGTGTATGCTTCAGTACGTAGCCACCCATGCATACGGAGACAGAAACGACAGTAAAGCTACCCAAGAGGGAATACAATTCCACCCAGACAAAATTCCTGTCCCAAATGGATTATTTCAGCCTCGCTGGTCACATATTTGCTAGTTTCCCAACGATTCATCTTACTATTAATAATGTCAGGGAATTTTTAGGTCTTCCGTATAAGATAATGATAAATCGGAGCGCAGGCTCGGGCAGCACTGCTTATATTGGGCCGAAAAGTTCTGTCAGGCCTGATAAATCGGATTCCTGAAATAGTTTGTAAAGTGCTGAATTGATGTGGCGGGGTCGGAAAAGGGGGCGAATTAATGTCATGAAATGGGCCTTGCTACCTGGGCGCTGATGAAAGCCAGGGGAAAGTCTTTCATATAAATCGTCTGTGTGGGGAGATGGAGTAAATGGGAAGAGGGGGAGACACAGGGAGAGATAATGGTCAGCGAGGCATGGATCAGCCTGAGAGAGAGAGAGAGAAAGAGAGAGAGAGAGAGAGAGAGAGAGAGAGAGAGAGAGAGAGAGACTTCAGTTGTGACCATGAGCTGATCATTCATAATAGCAGTGCTGAGACCAGCCTGTAAGGAAGAAAAATGAAAACTATTAAAGGGCCCTGTGTGCAATGTTGGCTTTGTTGTGTCAGCAATTATTATCCAGGAACACTGCTCCAATCCCAGGGCAGAAAAAGAGAAGAGAAAACTGGAAAAGAGCAGCTAAATAAATAGAAATAAATAGAGTACTGTAGGCAAAAGTGCAGTTTAGCATGACAAGATTGTAAAACTGTATGAGCCACTGTTAGCGATACAATATCTGTTAACATTGTAGACAGTCTAATAGCAAACCATGTTCAAACTGTTGACAGTGTGTCAGGCGACCGTTAATAATCAACATTAACCAGCTTACCAGCTCAATTAATTTGCTATTTACTGTATTTCAGTATTAAGTTATAATTTCTAGAAGGCATCAAAAACCTTCCAGTTGGGGTTGAGGTTATCTTTATCTATATAATGCTGAACCATTAGTGATAGATTCATGGCTATAAATAAAAAAAATATTATCTGATCTAACGGCTGCAGCTTTGTACTTGGTCTCTTGTCTGATGAGATGCCTTCAGCTAATAGTTTTAGAGTAAAATAGATTTTTGTACTTTATTGTCCCTGTGGGGAAATTTTGAAAGTAAAAATAATCATCATTTAATAGGAATTGCATCAAGAACGATTCCACTGGGCCACTTTACTAAGGAATCACTCCTGTCTTAAGAGACCAGTGCCTTAGACATTAAGTTCAATTCAAGAAGCTTTTATTGTCATTTCATCTATATATAGCTGACGCAGTACGTAGTGAAATGAGACGTTTCTCCAGGACCATGATGCTACACATTAAACTTAGATTCACTGGGGCACTTCCATGCTGGACTACAAAACTATAATCACTACATAATTGCACTTTTTTATACAGATATCTATTTTAATTCTATTAGTGTTTGGTTTGATCTACTGAAATACCTTTGGGATGCACTTATTTCCAGGGATTTCAGAACAGGGTAACAGATATTGCATCATCAGGTAGGCGTGGCCTATTTGATAATCTAACCCTAACCCCTAACCCTAACCCCTAACCCTAACCGTAGTTTTTGGTTGTTTATTTGTTTTCTAAAATAGCTTAACTGTAAGATAATAAAGCATAATAGATATAAAATATAAAATCTACCTATATGAATGTTTTGTCCTTCATCATCCATCGTACATACTGTATGACTGCTGATAGCTTTACAAAACATAGGAATGCAATACAAAAGTTTAATATTATACAAAGATTGATATTATATAAAAGTTTAAGATTAATATTTGACTTATATTTAAATGTGTTTGTATTTATCCCTGATGACTGAGGTGACTGTGGTGAGGAAAAACTCCCTTAGATGGAAGAAGAAGAAACCTTGAGAGGAACCAGACACAAATGTGAACCTCATCCTCATATGGGTGACACTGGAGGGTGTGATTTTAAACTGTTCTTTCTACAATCAGATACAGTCTGACAATTGTGTATTGATGAGGATGTCAAAGACCACATGAAGTTGGCATCTTCTCTTTGAATGTGCAAATCCTCATGTAGCAGATTCTAACTGGAGCTGGAACATCTCTAGATGCCACAGGATCCTCATAGGGTTGAGGCTTATGGATAATATGTTGGAGAATATAATGGACAGATAATAATTCATGACTTATTATCTACCCGATGCAGACCCAGTAATGTATTTCAGTTGACCAAACCAAACACTTTGCAGAAATGCTAATTTTATGGGGTGAAAAAACAATCCATTATTCAGTAACTTTTTCCAGTCATATATAGCAGAGCCCCAGTGGCCTAACGTATATAAGGCACAAATCTCCAAATCCAGAGACTGTAGGTTTGAGTCCCATCTTGGGTGTGTGGCTAGCAGAGTGGTGTAAGGGGAGTGTTATGGACCCATAACGTAAAGGTCACCAGTTTGGATTTATCCAATTTCAGTATTTTCCTCCATAAGCAATAAAGATAATCTGTCAATCTTACTGTAAAGTTACACTCAAAAACTACACTTACTGAATTATGGCATATTGTTTCTCGTTACATATTTGATCATGTCTGCTACAATATTTTTTCTTTACAGTAGTTCAAGTTTAATCACCTGTCAGTATTTTTTAGTCATTTGGTGACAGAAACATTTTTATTTAATTAGAGAAAATCCAAGTCTGGTACCTAAAACAAAACATTACAACTTTAAAAGTTTATAGGCAATGAGGCAATGGTTGATTTGAGTATTTTGCAAAAATAATGTGCATGAACTCAGATAAATAAATAAATCTTTAAAAACCTGCTTAGAATAATGCTTTACAGTCTGAAGTGCTTGTTTGTGTTTGGAGGTTCCTCTTGTCAGTCATTTTATAGACACTCCCCAAACGCTTCAAAATCTCGGTCTGAAATCAGTTAGAGGCCAGCTCAGTTAGATAATATTCATGTAAGTAAAAGAATCACTCTATGACGTTTCTTCTCACGAAGAGACAAGAAACACAGTAAAACTGGAATAAATGCTGGCAAAGCTTTTCATTGCCAACAGTGAGTGACCCGTGATAAAATATGCATCGTAGTAACTATTTCTTATAGGTCCCATATCCAGTATCCTAATAGCTTGCACCTGTGTCTCATTTTTACCCTGATTAGCACCATTATTGTCATGACGAGTGGTAAGGAAGCGGACCCAAACGCAGGATAGCCAAATCAATAGGGTTTAATAACAAAAGGACATGAAACAACACACGGACTAGAGACAGGACAAAGACAACAGTAGATTCAGCGATGCACAAGGCAACGCGGCACAGTAACGGTAAATAGACACGGTGATCACAATAGGAAACAGGTGTGTAGACAGGGAGGAGCAGACGAAGGCGGGTTAGACACGTGACAAGGAACATAAACAAACAACTGCACGTGGCCAAAGTCCGGGCTGAGTCATGACAATTATACAGTATAAATTCCTGTGTTTCGACATCGCATTGTCAATTGCCATGTGAACCATTGTCTTGTATCCTGGATCTTGAGTTCACAGTTTTAGATGGTGTCTTGAGTTCACAGTTTTAGATGGTGTTTTGTACTCCGTACATTAAAAATCTGCAGTCACGTTAAACTCCTGACAAAAAGAAAACTACTCCAGGTATGTAAAAGCTTTTGACTAGCAGTGTATGTGTCTGGATTTTTAAACCAATATTTATAGTATAACTACTTTTAGTATAACTAGCATAAATAATATAGATGTCTGACATTTGGTCTAGAAACATTTGGTCTAGAAGCAGAAAAGATGTCTATTAATTATTCAGAATATAAATTTCCCCAAATCTTTTAGCTAATCATGGTGGATTTCCAGATACGTTGTACTGCAAGTACTGACTGCTACAAAACTAAATCTCTGCAAAGATCTTATTTCAAATATATATATATATATATATATATATATATATATATATATATATATATATATATATATATATATATATAATGAAAAAAATGCATTTGCAGCATCAATCTCTCCAACGTAAGTAACTTCCCAGAACATTTCCCACTACAGACTATTGTGCTCCTTCATGCTACATTAATAGCGATGCTATTTATTCTTAGCCTCATGTGGCTGTCAGGACTCCAGTGGTGCCCCAGTGCATTATTTGCTTGTGCTATTTTTGCGATCTTATGAATGATCAGGTGACACATTAGCAATTTGCCTACATGTCACTCAACGTAACTGTGTAAACTTTCAGCATTTTAGTACAATATCTAAAATATATTCTATTTCCACTCAGGTCCCAGGCTACCCCAAAAGTCTATTTGAAATACATAGACAGTTCATATAAATAGCTTTCCCTCTGTGTGGTTATAGCATTTAATACACACAGACACACACATTATATATATATATATATATATATATATATATATATATATATATATCAGCATATATATGCTGAAGATGGTCCCAAGGTGTACAGCATGACTGTATGAGTCATAAATTTGGAATAATAATGAGAATTCTGTCATGCAAGTCACATTGAATTAAACCCATATGGAAGGAATGGGTCTGGAATAATTATTATATGTTTTCTATATTTAATGAATCGTTTCCTTATTGCACCTTAATTAAAAAAAATGCTCATATGTCAAGTACTTTGGAAGCTCATTTGGGAGGAATAAAAATCCTTTTCCCACTAATATTTACTAATAATAATTAATGAGATGATACAGATTAGATCATGTAGGGATTGTATTTGTGACCGTATATATTTATATGTATTTTCTGCCACTATTGCATTTAGAGATATGATAATCTTTCTAAAACATCATTATTTGAATATTATATTATGTATAATATAATTTGTCATTATGACATTTCTGCTCTGTGACGGAGATGTTTACATTTACATTTATTACATTTATAACATACAGATTAGAGCATCTTTAATATAATTGGTCATGAACGTAATCTCTACATGATATAGACTCAAATATCTTAACATAGAGACAAAGTGATGGTTTATAACAGAGCAGATTTAAAATCTATTTTTTTTATTGGACAACCAATCAGAGTCTTCAAATAATGTGTCATACCTAGTAACAGGTTAAGCCCCGACACAAAATAAGATTCATAGTTAAATATTTTAAGCTAAATTAGAAGCTTTCTGAGATCATTCTTAGAATCTTTATGAATACAGGCCATCAGGAGTGGATCCTGGTGTGGCTTTCTGCTTATCTAGCCAATCCATATCAAAGTTTGTTATACTTTTAGTTAGTTAACCCTTGTGCTATTGTCACTCTTTAGACCCAATGGTATTGTTCTATAATAAAGACCTTTGTGGGAAAAATCTAGAAAAATTTGTAATGGAAACACTGGATCGAACAAGTCTTATGTTACCATGTTCCTCTCTCACCAAGAGGGCATTTTCACTTACTGAACATCTTCTCACTGGATGTCTGTTGTTGTTGTTCTATAGATTTTGCTGTTTCTGAACCAGCTCACAATATCACATCAACCACCAGTGCATGGTAAAAGTCCCTTAAATCACTTAATTCCCTCAATCTTTTGTCTCGTGTGTATATTAACCGAAGCTCTTCGCCCCTATAATGATGTCATGCCTTGTCCTGCTGCCACATGATTGGCTGACTGAATAACTGGATAAATAAAGAGCTGTTTGTTCCTACATACTGTACCTTACACCACATTCAAGCCTTCTGTAGACGTTTTCCTCAACCGCTAAACAGGGAAACGTCACAAAACTCAACAAAACCATTCTGACAGAAAATTACTGGACATTAATCATTCATTAGTCTCATTGTGGAGCTGGGTGCTGAAGTTGGTAATAGCCTACACTTTAAAATATTGACTTATAAAACTCGGAGTTTAAAACAGCAGGTCATCACCCGTCACTTAGCAACAGTATGAGTGAATCTTGGCCTGTGCTTAGTTTTTTCTCACAGTGTGACACACCCTCAGTGTGATTTCTACGACACTCTAGTTACCACCTTGTGAAGTCCAGCTGATGACCCTGTTCCATGAGAATCATTAATCTCAGTGTATAACCTAATCATTCCTGCTGACACATCGTAATAGAGGGAGGCCGCTACTGAAGTTCGACTTGTCTTTTAATTTGTCACAATTTTCTCCTGCTCATGTTGCCTTATGACTCCCTAGGCAGCAAATGCTATGTTTTTTGTTTTTTTTGTTTTTTTTTGGTGTTGATCAGATCGCATAAGAAACATCACCAGAACAAGTAAGAAAGATCAGAACTGAACTGGATTTTTTATTTATTTTTATTTTTTATTGTAAAGTTCTAGAAATAAAAAATCTAAATAGAATTTAAAAATAAATCCTAGCAAATACATATTATATATGCATAATTCATTCAAGATTGGTACTGTATTGAACTTTTTGAATTGTAAATGTTTTATCTAAAAAAGGGAAAAAGAGGTATGTATGTATGTATGTATGTATGTATGTATGTATGTATGTATGTGTGTATGTATGTATGTATGTGTGTATGTATGTATGTATGTATGTATGTATGTATGTATGTATGTATGTATGTGTGTATGTATGTATGTATGTATGTATGTATGTATGTATGTATGTAGTTTGCTAGGAATTATCTTTAAATTATATTCATAGTTCATTCTTTATTAAATTTGCTATTTGTTATATATTATGTGTGATTTTTTTTTTGTAAATTCCATTTTCTTTTCAAAACTGTTATTTGTAAACAAGATCACTCAGGTATTAATATCAGGAAAAGAAAAGTACTATCAGCTATGCTCTAATAAATAAAGATATATGCAAATGCAATGTTTATTAAAAAACAGGTAACAGAAAGTCAGGTCATAACCAGGAAATGGGATGAGTTCTAGACCAACACATTCAAACACACACACACAAAAAAAACCAGGGTCGCACACAAACAATCAACAGGGAGTGAGGAATACAGGCTGAAATTACAGAAGGTCAAGTAAAAAACACAAAGAAGCAAACAAATCTCAGCCTTCTTATACCTGCTTGATTGCTTGTGAACCTGAAACAGGTGATGAGAGGTGGAGCCAGTGATCAGAGAACCGGAGAAAATCAAATGCTGAGGAATCATGAGGCTGGAGTGATATTTTGGTGTGTATAAAAATTCCTTAAAACGATTTTCAAGGCACGATTTTTGTGTGTTGCTGGAGAACTCGGTAGAAATTTAATCAAGAACTCAAATAAAACTGTGAAATAACTGAAACATGTCTCGGGTGTTTATAACAGTTTATAATCACACCCTCCAGTGTCACCCAAATGAGGATGAGGATCACTCAAGGTTTCTTCCTCTTCCATCTAAGGGAGTTTTTCCTCACCACAGTCACCTCAGTCACCTCAGGCTTGTTCATTAAGGATAAATACAAATACATTTAAATATAAATTTAATATTAATATTGATCTTTTGTATTATATTAATCTTTGTCTAATAAACTTTTTGTACTATATGTCTTGTGTTCAGTTATGCTGCTTTGAGACAATGTCCATTGTTAAAAGTGCTATACAAATAAATAAATAAATTGAATCGAATTTTTATTTCATACATATGCAGAAATAAAAGCTTGAATTCCACAATAATTAAATGGCACCAAGGACGGTGTAAGGCTTCATGAAATTCTCTCTTTAGGCATTACTGAGTGTAAATTTCACTTCAGTGTCAAGACACTCAAAAAAAAAATCCAGATTTCACAAATAGCAAAAACAAATAGATCACAGATTGCACATTAAAGGCAGTACGCTGACTTTGAGCATTAACTGTAATTAAGACTAACCTATACAGAAACAGACATATTTATTAGGGGAACGATACAGTTTTCTGTGAAGAAGTTGGGCATATTTACTTGACTGCTTTTTTTTCTTGCAGGAACTAAAGGACCATGGAGATGTAATCACGGCATCGCAGCATCAAACATGCTCCTGGAAGAGAATCAGCAAGACGGAAGAGAGTGATAAAGAAAGAAACGAAGAAAAAAAATAGTTTGGTTGCTCAAGGCAAGACTAAAAATGAGTAATTTACAGTTGTAATCAGTGCCATACTTCTGCAGAGAGAGAACAAGAGAGAGAATGAGAGAGAGAACGAGAGATAGTATAAGAGAAAGAACCAGAGAGAGAAACAGAGAGAGCGAGAAAAAGGGAGAGAGATATGAAGCAGCAGAAAATAGAATTAAGCAAAAAAACCGACAGTTTTAAGTTAAATGCCTTGAAGTTTCAGCAACAGGCAGAGGAAAGGAGTTAAAAATGACGAATTGTAGAAAAGCTTTTTTTTTTGGAAACTGATGAGAGAAGGAACAGGGTCTTTTTTCATAGTTTTCCTTAATGTCAAACCACTCTGGTGTTCCTGTTAAGTCAAAAATGAGCTTCAAAAGCAGAAACATCAAAAATCCAGCCAATGCTGTTTCAGGAAACATCACAGCTTTAATAATCTGAGAATTCTGCAAAGAGCTAAAAAATATATAGTTTTACAATAAAGTAAAAAGACAAGATTTTATGTATATTATTCTATATATTATTATAGAATTTTTTAAAAACAAAATACGATTAAAATTTTTAAAATAATCGATAAAGTTTGAAATTAGAACAAATGTCTATAAATTATTTGGTTATTAAATAATTAGTCATATATTTGGTTTGACAGAAATTAATCTTTTTTTTTTTTGTATAATAAATGTATAAAATGTATAAATGTATAAAAAATAAATCTGGGATCTAGCCCAGACTTTGGCCATGTGCATTTTGTTTGCGTTTGGTGTTCACGTGTCTTCCCTGCACTTGTCTATTTCTTCCCTTCAGACACATGTCATGTTGGGCTTCCCTTGGCTTTGCCAACATAATCCTCCTCTGGACTGGAGCAGAGGGTTTGTCCTCGAGTGGGGTACCCATTGTCAATCTCACTGTCTCTGGCCTACTGCTCCCAGTCCTTCCTCTGACCTCACTGATTCTCCTGACCTCAGCTCAGTACCCTCAGTTTTCCATGACTTCAAGATGGTTTTCAATAAAGCACAGGCCTCCTCCTTACCCCCTCACCGACCATTCGATTGCACCATCAATCTCCTTCCCAGGACTTCTCCTCCTTGTGGTCGTCTATTCAGCCTCACTGGGCCGGAAAGGGAAGCCACCACTACGTAAATTCAGGAATCGGTGTCTGCCGGTCTTATTCACCCGTCCTCCTCCATGGCTAGAGCTGGTTGCTTTTTGGTGGGTAAAAAGAATGGTTTGCTGCGACCCTGCATTGACTATCGGGCACTTAGTGCCATAACTATCAAGAACTGTTACCCGCTGCCTCTTATGTCTTCAGCCACTGAACTGCTTCAGGGGTCACTATCTTCCCCAAACTAGATCTCCGGAATCCCTATCATCTGGTGCACATCAGGGAGGGCGATGAGTGAAAGACTGCTTTTAACACACCCACTGGCCACTATGAATACCTGGTCATGCCTTTCGGCCTCACTAACGTCAGTACATCTTTGTTTATCTTGATGATATACTCACCTTTTCCCACTCTCAAGAGGAACATCAAGTGCATGTCTGTACCATGCTGCAATGCTTGCTGGAGAATCATTTGTTTCTGAAGGCTGAGAAGTGCGCGTTTCATGTCACCCAGACCTTCTGAGGTTTGTTCTTTCAGTAGGCAGCATCTAGATGGATCCAGTTCATATTATGGCGGTCAGAGAGTGGCCATGTCCTAGGTCTCGCAAGGAGCTTCAGAGGTTCTTAGGGTTTGCCAACTTTTACCGGCAGTTTATACAGGGCTTCAGCATAGTAGCTGCCACCCTTCAATGGCTCACCTCCACTCTTCAGACCTTTACCTGGATCTCTGAGGCCGCTTTGTCAGACCATTTGCCATCTCCAGGATACTCAACCCAGTAGCCATAGTCTGCTCGCTCAATCAAGTGTGGAGCGGCCACTTCCATGGCGGCAGCCATCTTGGCTGTGGTACTTCCGGATGGATACCATTTTATACTTCGCCACACTATTTACGCATGCTGACTGCGGACACTCTTTGCCAGATATTCTGCTCATGTCCGTGGGGGGTGTTGCAGGCCTGTATGTTTGCCCTATTGATCGTTTTTATTTATTTATTTATTTTTTGATCCGTGGCAGAGGACCCCCCCCCCCCCTCTGGTTTTCTGGAATGGTGTCTGGCTGCTGCGTGTCGGGGGTTGTCGCTTCTCCTCGGCTGTGGACATCGCTCGGCTCTTCTGCTCAGCTGTGGACGCCACTCTGCCCTCTCCGGCTGCACCGCTGTGTGCCTTGGAATGATACGGGATTGGGTCTAGCCCAGACTTTGGCCATGTACTTTTTGTTCACGTTTCGTGTTCACATGTCTGCCCTGCCCTTGTCTATTTTTTCCCAACTCAGCACAACTGTCCCTTATGTGACTAATTGTCTTTAGTATTTAATACTTGTCTTATTTCGACTTTTGTTTTGTCTTTGTTGTGTCTGTGTTTGGTTTTGTTTAATAAATCTGTTTTTTTTTTGCTATCCTGCATTTGGGTCTGTTTTTAACCCCGGTTTTCTGACAATAAATTAAGAAATTAAAGATAATAATTATCTTCACTTGCTAAGATGCTTTTTAAAAATGATTTTTTAACAATTAATTGAATGAATAAATATCTTAGCATGTATTAAAACATTTGGAAATTATAATAATTATATTTATATCTGATACCCAAGATCCAATGGAAAAGTTTGAAATTTTAATGTATTTTAACTGTTAACTATGAAAATTGTTAAAAAGAAGTTTTATTTGTTGAAATTATATCTATAGTTTATATTTTATTATATTAGCAGTATGAGTGATCTTAGGGTGAGTTATTTTACAACTTGTACAAAATTACTAGACAAAGGTTAGACACCTTTAGAAATCTTTACTTGATAAATTATTACCTAAGTTGTAAACAGGACAATGGTGTAGTGCTGTATCATTTAATCCCAGACAACAAATAGAAAGTAAGTTGAAATAATTTGCACGTTCTGATTGCATTTCATAATTGAAAAGCATAGTACACATTACAGCAGTACAGTCACAGAAAAATGGAGGTTTTGTTACCCAGAGTTCAGGATTCAGAGCCATCTGATGGAAACTAATGACTTTAAAATGTTAGTATTATAAATAATTGCTCAAATCACGTGGTTCTGTTGCGGATGCATCAGCTTTGATCTATAACAGTTTACATGCTAATGTAGCAAACACAAAGCGAAAAAAAAATAATGATAGATGATAGCTCTTTTTCTTGGAGTTGTTCGCAAAGTACAAAGGTGCAGTCAGGATTACGTCAGCGAGATCATGATCGCAGAGATTCAAGCATTTCATTACCTGTCATAATCCTTACAGTTTTATCGCTGCTAAACACACTTTTAAGGTTGCAGTGAAACCTTTAAAGAGTGCAATGTGCAATTTGAAATGCCTCATAAGATACTGGAATGAATTAAGCTTTGAAATGCTAAATGGGATGGAAAAAAAACACAAATTAGCCTTCAAAGCTAAGCATCTATTATTAATGACCAGAATGAGTTCCACAAGGCAGAAAAAGAGCCGGACATCTTTAAGTGTTTAGCAGAAACGGTCACATGGGCAAACGGTGAAGCTTGTCTGTTTTTATCTGCTTTGCATCTCTCAAATGACTGATGGGTCTTATCTTCACAAAAACAGAAGTGTATACACATGTGAACACACACACACACACACACGAACACACACACACACACACACACACACACACACACACACACACACACACACACACACACATGCCATTTGTCAAACTATATGTCATGTTCGGCTCTCGGTTATCATCGTCACACAGCCAGGCCTCCTATCGCATCAGGTAGACTGGGTTAAATAAAGCAAGATGGCTTTCACTCCTTTTTTCCCTCTCACCGTGAAGCCAACAGGTACGTGAGAACTGACGGGATCCAGATCAAAGTCTCAGACACGAACCGACTTTGTGGTGCAGCTCTGTTAACACGATTTTCTTTACAGTTTACAATTTCTACACCTCTTGTCTCGGTAGTAACCAACGACAACAGTGTCCAGATGGAATAATAATCACAGACAAAACAGTGACGGCGCGGAAACTGAAAACTGATTCATCCTGCATTAACATCTATTTCTGTGCATGTCTGGTTCCCCAATTTCTCATAGAACATGTTATGTTATCTATCTATCTATCTATCTATCTATCTATCTATCTATCTATCTATCTATCTATGCATCAATGACTTAATGAACACATTAATGAATGATAAATGTATTTACAGTAAACTCCAAGCATCGTGTTAAAATGAATCTGTTGTGTAGATGGAAGACCTGTATTTCAGTATAAAGCCAGTTTAATCCCGCACAGTTCACCGATCTCACACATTTCCTTTCTTCTATCTGACTACAGCTACTCAATAAAAGTCCAAACTCGAGCATGCGTCAATCCGAGCTTGATAGAAATGTGGATTTAAACATTAATTAAAGTGAAGTGCTTTGATAGCAGAGTCGCTCAGACTCCCGAACACACGCTTCGGAAATGATTTCAGTGACATTCACTTGGTTGATGATTAGTCATGTGAGGTTTCTTTGCATGGACCTTTGTTTTTGTTTTCTTCTATTTATTACCCCTCAGTGAAACACAGAACTTTTTGCTGCTGTGGTTCATCCAACAGCGCCTCCTAGAGGACATGAACGAGTATGAATATTTCAGTCATAAATACAATAATATACTGGTGATGATGCTACAGATTATTTATTTATTTGTTTGTTTCTTTCTTTGTTTGTTTCTTTGTTGGTTTCTTTGTTTCACAAAAAGTATGATAAAGGTGGAGGGGTGATTGGGAAGTTAATACAGACATATACATTTTATTTGTCACAAAGCAGCTTGACAGAAATAATAATAATAATAATAATAATAATAATAATAATAATAATAATAATAATAATAATAATAATAAATTAGAATAGTCACAAAGTCACAAAGTTTAAAATTTATTATATATTTATGCACAATTAGGAGACTTGAGGAAATGGTGGCAAGAAAAACGTCTCTGAGAAAATATGAGGAAGAAACCTTAAGAGGAACCAGGATCAGAAGACAACCTTTCCTCATCATGGTGACACTGGAGAGCGGGATTAAAAATATTTATTTTCAATTCAATCCATTCATTCATTCATTCATTCATTCATTCATTCATTCATTCATTCATTCATTTTCTATCGCTTATCCAAACTACCTTAGGTCACGGGGAGCCTGTGCCTCATCTCAGGCGTCATCGGGCATCAAGGCAACAAACACCCTGGACGGAGTGCCAACCCATTGCGGGGCACACACACACTCTCATTCACTCACACACACACACACACACACTACGGACAATTTTCCAGAGATGCCAGTCAACCTACCATGCATGTCTTTGGACCGGGGGAGGAAACCGGAGTACCCCAATTCAATTCATTCAATTCAAGTTTATTTGTATAGCGCTTTTTTTTTTACAATTGACATTGTCTCAAAGCAGCTTTTCAGAACATAAACATAGAACAAAAAGGTATATTATACCTTTAGAATAATATAAAGATTGATTTAAGATAAATTAAATAATTAATATATATATATATATATATATATATATATATATATATATATATATATATATATATATATATATATAATATTAATAAATAATTATCTTTCTACAACTGTATAGTCAAGTGGAATTTTTGTAACCAAGAGCTTATGAGCAACTTATTAATCAGTGTCTTTTATAAGTTCACTATACATTTAAAACTCCAACCTGATCCACAAACAATAAGCAGTTAGAAACTCTGAGTGTTCAAGAGTAGCATATATTATAATTAGCTTCTTTAATTTCTGATAAATCCTGAAAACATAAACATGAATCTGTTCTACTAACTTCTTCCAGAGAGTATACTTGCATCAAAAGAAATCACTTAAATCCAAGGACTTGAGTGATATTTCACATATATTAGTCAATCTAATAGTGAAAGCTAGACTCATTAAAACATTTGTACCCATGGCTTCAGAAACACTGTTTGGAGAAAAAAGTTTAATATAGAATAAGATAAAATGAATCAAGGACTGTGAATTATTTTTTTGTCACATATGTTCATTAAAAAAAGTTAAAGTTAGAACCCTAACCTTACCTTTCAAGTCTAGACGTCTGAAGTACAGAAAATCACAACGCACTTCTGAAAAATAGTTTCTGAGAAACTCCAGAAAAGAATTATATTAAAACCTCAGATTTTCTGAGACACTTTTAGAAAGATCACCCAACAAACAACTACGTTCTGGCTTTAAACCTTTAAACTACCATATAATAATAATAATAATAATAATAATAATAATAATAATAATAATAATAAGAAGAAGAAGAAGAAGAAGAAGAAGAAGAAAAAGAAGAAGAAGAAGTGGCAGGAGAAGAAAAGAAGGAGAAGAATGTCTTTCCTTTCTGAAAGAGATCTGAATAGAATCATTTGAAGAACAAACAGTGACTAGAGCATGGAAAGGTTTTGGCGATCAGTGTGGAGTATGTGTGTGTGTGTGTGTGTGTGTGTGTGTGTGTGTGTGTGTGTGTGTGTGTGTGTGTGTGTGTGTGTGTGTGTGTGTGTGTGTGTGTGTGTGTGAGAGAGAGAGAGAGAGAGAGAGAGAGAGAGAGAGAGAGAGAGAGAGAGAGAGAGAGAGAGAGAGAGAGCGAGAACCCCTGATTCAGGAGGATGTTTAAAACAAGGCTCAGGCTGTAATGGTTTGATGAATCCCAATGTGCTTATTGATTAATAAACACTCACAGGAGCCCATTTCACAGATGTACTGCCGCCGCCGCTGCCGCTCTCCACCAAAGCACTTTTCTTGGACAAATGTCTTTCGGCTTCAGCGCTCCAATCTCGATCCTGGTTGTTTTTATGTGCCAGTGTTTTGCGCCCCCTGCTTTTGTGTCTCTGCTTGATTACCTGTCCCTTTGCCGATGAATAATCATAAATCACACTCTTAAAGGGCTTCTCTATAAATTTCATTACCAAAGACTGCCAAATGGAGGAGAATGTATATTCTGCAGGAGAACGCATTTTAGATGGTCGTTTTCATCTGTAGGCTATCAGCACAAGTGATCACGGCAGTAAAGAACTCTATATATCACCCAAGTGTATCATATATCTACTGTTATACGGTCCTTATGCAGACCCTGCTTATGGGGCTTTGGGATTAACCCTTTCCTCAGAGTGTGGGGTGGAATAGCAGCTGAGAGGAAAAATACCCCAAAATGATGGTTTAAATGATCGTTGTAGACCTGCTAACCTTTAGCAGAACATTTTAATATGTAAATGCAAAAATGAGCACGCTTCTCGTTTTCCCTGATAAACACTACAGATGAGATAATCAGCATGATTGGCAGCTGTACAGGTGTCTTGAGTTCTCCGCGTGAAAGGCACTCAGATACGGCATGCTCGCTTTCTGTCACAGATCTCGAGTGTAAAATAAATTCTACCAACTGATTTCCAACTTAAATATCATGAATATCTGTGTGTGTGTGTGTGTGTGTGTGTGTGTGTGTGTGTGTGTGTGTGTGTGTGTGTGTGTGTGAAATTTGGTTAGGAAAAAATAACTAAAAAAAATTCAATACTCATTTATTTCAATCAGTTTTGTTTTCTAGATAAAATAAAAAAAACAAAAACTAACTAAGTAAATAAATAAACAATAGTAAAAATTATTATTATTATTATTATTATTATTATTATTATTATTATTATTATTATTAAACTACTACTAAAAATAATAATAATTTGATATTTAATAATTTTACTGGTGTATTTTCACCAAATTATAATTTTTTTTTATTAAGGTACTTTTTTAAACAATTAAATCATAGTCGACATTTATGACTTTTTGAACCTGTATATATTCACTCATTGACATTTTATTAGGAACACCTGTCCGCCATGTTATTAAATCCGCCAATCAGGCAACAGTAGAGCAACACATACAGCCAGTGTTGTGCTAGTTACTAAAAAATAGTAACTAGTTACAGTTACTAGTTATTTCATTCAAAAAGTAACTCAATTACGTTATTGATTAGTTACACCAAAAAGTAACGCGTTACTGTTAAAAGTAACTTTTTAGTTACTTTTTTAAAGAACATTCTTTAATGCTCCCACTAATGCACTTTTATGCGTTATGGTCTACAAACACAAAACCAGACATCCCAAGTATCCCATATGTTCCGAGAGTCTCCCGCATATTGATAGCGGCTCCTTGATGCCCGCAAATTAGTTACAATCTCCCGAAATCTAGAGCGAGCGAGCAACAGCGCGCTTGTGAGACAGAGACAAGTATTCAAGTACAGTATGTGCTCCAAACCTTGTAGCACACGTTATAGAGGGAGGGGGGCAATCCTGATTTGTAAGTCAACCAATCAATTGTCAGTGTGGGCGGGCTATAGCCCATGTGTTTCGGAATTACTGCCGACATACGTGAATAAACGGAAACAAGCCCACAGCGCGTCTTCTTCGTGTTTACAGGTTGGCATCCACCAATCCTACAATGTGTCGCTGCTGTAAACAGATTAGGCTGTAGGCTACACTTCAGCCAAAATTAATTAATTTAAAAAAGTAACGGGTAACGCACCATATACAGTACTGTAGTAACGGTAATGGAGTTACTTTATTTAAAAAAGTAACGCATTAGAGTATTAGTTACTGTAAAAAGTAACGGCGTTACAGTAACGCATTATTGCCCAACACTGCTTACAGCACAGTACAGTCAAGCAGATACATCAACCTGATGTGATGTTCTGCTGTTGAAGTTCATCCACCTTAAGCATTGTGTGTTCTGAGATGCTTTTCTGTGCACCACACTTATAAAGACTGATTATTTAAGGTACTATATAGTTGTCAGTGCAGATCAGTTTCCTTATTTTACATTGAGCTCTTTACAGCAATCATCATAGCAGTGATTTAGAAGAACTTAAAGCCTGAAGAAAAAGCTGTATTATACGTATTTGATGGTTGTCACGGCTACACGGAATAATTCTCTGAAGTACTTTACCCATCATCCCCTGATGTTTCCTTGTCACACGCCCCAATCACCCTCAACCAGGGTTTTTTTTTTGCCAAATAAAAGTCTGCATTTGAATCTGAGAATCCATGACTCCCCAATTTTGCTGACTGACTGTCCTAAGTATGCTTGACTTTACTATATTTAGATGATGATTAAAGAGACCGATGCGACTACACAAATTCAATAAAAATGATCTGCCTGAATTTATTTTATTCAAACATGTACATCTGTTCCACATGACTGAATTTAGTAACTTTAAAACACTTTGTTTATCCAGAATGATTTGAGAATTGATTTCCAAAGCATTGAATCAAACCCAGGGCTCAGAATTACATTATATCATAATGTTTTAATCACCTAAATGTAACACTAAATATATTATATATGATGACATGCTTTCTATGGCTGGTCTGTTAAAGATTACATCTGCTAAAGTGCATGACATACCCTATCTCGGATATATAGAGCTGGAAGTGGAGGCAATGGGTATTAAGATGCCTGACTGTTATTAATTCCAGCCTGAGATGGCAAAAGGAAGAAAGCTGGAGAGTAGAATAAGGAAGTGAACAACCCTCTGGTTGAAATAAAGCATTGTGTGGCTTCTTTATAGCATTAAATATTATGTATGTTTTACATAATTATATTAAGTTTTTTAATAAAATACAAAATTTAAATGTGTTTCTAATGGCCAGATGATTGCTGTAGAGTGAGCATGATCTATTCAGGTGTTATTAATGTAAACCAGGTACAGTGTGAAATCTCTCGAGGACTTTAGCAGTGATGGGAAATACAGTAGAATATATATGTAACCAGATGGTGTTTTCTAACCTTTTTTTGAAAGCATAACTTTTTAAGAAAAAATACATATAAATACATATATATTTGTGGAGTATGAAAACTGCAGTTTCAGAAAATAGTACTGGCCACTCATTTTGTCAATGACTTCACATATTTTTTTCACTTTTTCACTCAACAATACTGTAAATGTGTCCTATGGTGTGACATTTAAAAAGTACTAAGAAATGATATTAAATAACATAAAATAAATACTTGAGACAGAATTGTTCACAACATTAAAACATTAAAACATTAAAACATTATTTTCTTAAAGTGATATTTATTTTACATGAAAGTACTAATTAGAATCATTTTCACCATGAATAGATGAATGGTGTCACACCAAAGGACAAAAAAACTTAACAACTTCAGTGGTCTTAAAACATAGTTAAATATTTAAACAATTCTGAGAGAAATACTTACCATGTGCACTTCTCATGGCCTTCATAGGGGTCTTCAGTCACATGACCTTGAGTGGGGTCTTTAAATTAAATGTATTTGTCCATCATATTGCCCAAATTAAAATTAGGTTTTTGCATAACTCACTCACTCTCATCTCACTCATTTTCTACCGCTTTATCCGAACTTCTCGGGTCACGGGGAGCCTGTGCCTATCTCAGGCGTCATCGGGCATCAAGGCAGGATACACCCTGGACGGAGTGCCAACCCATCACAGGGCACACACACACTCTCATTCACTCACGCATTCACACACTACGGACAATTTTCCAGAGATGCCAATCAACCTACCATGCATATCTTTGGACTGGGGGAAGAAACCGGAGTACCCGGAGGAAACCCCCGAGGCACGGGGAGAACATGCAAACTCCGCACACACAAGGCAGAGGCGGGAATCGAACCCCGACCCTGGAGGTGTGAGGCGAACATGCTACCCACTAAGCCACCGTGCCCCGGTTTTTGCATAACACCAAAGGACATTTTTTTCTGTGACAAACTTTATGAAATTCCTACACTTTTATAAATGTATGTATATGAAAAGTGATGGCCACGTAGTGAAATAGACACAATTATGCCAGGAGTGTTCATTAAAATTTTTAAACATTCATTCATTCATTCATTCATTTTCTACCGCTTTATCCAAACTTCTCGGGTCACGGGGATTTTTAAACATTATTTTCTTTATTTATAAAATGTAATATTTATGAAATAATGTTGTCTACCGTCACACCATAGGACAATTTTGAGATTTGGCTCAAAGTTCTAAAAAAAAATAACAATAACTTGGGTATTAAAACAACAAAAAAAATCATATAAAACAAGAAAATGTTTAACCATTTACAGTATTCTAAAGTATGAAAATGTGAAATAAATTATGTTTTATCTTCTGTGACAGTGAAAAAGCCATGTCACGTCAACTACCCATTTCTATTATGTTCATACCTTTAATGCAAGGTACGGTATTGGATTTTCTTTTTCCCCACTGCCTTTGGTTTGCTCATTAGTGACCTACACCAGGACTTTAAATACTATTGTTTACATTTTATAACATTCATTCTTATTTACATGGTACATATATCATTTTAAAATATTATGTGAAATCTACTGCAGTCTCCACAGTGTGAATATAAAATAAATTTAATTTCCTATAAAGTGAATTCCCGATAATCCAGTCTCAACCTGGAGGACAGTGAAGTTTCCTTTTCTATCTGGTTTTTATTCTCTTTCAATTTTTCTTTCTTATACCATCTCAGTGAGTTACCCTCTCATACCATCTCATCTCATTATCTCAATGAATTTTTCCTTCTTACCAACCTTGCCTTTGGCTTGCTCACCCAGATTTATTTAAAGCTGCTACTTTAAATAGTATTTGATAGGTAATTGATATACATGTTGGACATATGTGTTAAAAACTGTATGAAAACTATTTGAAAGCTTTTACTCCATGCTGAATAAAACCTAATATACCTATATATATATATATATATATATATATATATATATATATATATATATATATATATTGTGTGTGTGTTTAAATCATCCATTGAGCACAAAACAACAACACTTGTATATAATAAAACCATGCAGTAAGACCAAGCTTTTACTACTTGCTACATAAAAAACTAAACAAACAAAGGGTGGCTTAGTGGTTAGCACATTTGCCTCACACCTCCAGGGTTGGGGGTTCGATTCCTGCCTCCGCCTTGTGTGTGTGGAGTTTGCATGTTCTCCCCGTGCCGCAGGGGTTTCCTCCGGGTACTATGGTTTCCTCCCCCAGTCCAAACACATGCATGGTAGGTTGATTGGCATCTCTGGACAAATAGTGTGTGATTGTGTGAGTGAATGTGTGTGTATGTGTGTGTGTGTGTGTGTGTGTGTGTGTGTGCCCTGCGATGGGTTGGCACTCCGTCCAGGGTGTATCCTGCCTTGAGGCCCGATGAAGCCTGAGATATGCACAGGCTCCCTGTGAATGAATGGATGAATGAATGAATGAATGAATGAATGAAAAAAAAAAAACACACATGTATGCGTGTGTGTGTTAAAATATCCATTGAACACAATATACAAAATATATTTCTCTTATATATACAATGCCAAAATTTCTAGTCTATAACATTGATTATTTATATAAACGTTTATATCCAATTAATGTAATGACTAACCAATAAATGTGTCATATTTACAGTATTATAGTTACGCTTATTAGACTTAACCAGTCATACAAAATGACAAATATAATCAGCTTGATACAGTATTCCTATGTGTTCTGTAGCATTAAACACTCCCACTCATGTGTAGGTGACTAAGTGGAAAAAGCAGTACCGCCTGATGCGAACCCTCCATGAAATATCACTGACAGAGACATTAATCACCATTTTTTGTGCCGCAGTCCGATATCTTCCTAATGCGGTTAGTTTATATTCATAATTCACTGTCTTATCCTCTGCTATTAGCTGCAGTTTGACCTTTGCGGTCCACACAAAGAATCTATGTTGCAGTCGGTCATCCTATTTGTCCCTTCACCACACTCCAGTGGGAAAGATAATTAGATTTCAAGCAAGGTGTGTGTGTGTGTGTGTGTGTGTGTGTGTGTGTGTGTGTGTGTGTGTGTGTGTGTGTGTGTGTGTGTGAGAGAGAGACAGAGAGTGTTTGTGTGTGAGAGAGAGAGATATAGAGTTTGTGAGAGATTGAAAGAGAGAGAGAGAAAGTGTGTGTGTGTGTGTGTGTGTGTGTGTGTGTGTGTGTGTGTGTGTGTTCATAAGGAGCCGTGCTTTTAACAATGAACCGGTCATTGCACTTTCACCTCCTATTTTCATCACTCGTCTTTATCTAATGCAAAATCAATACCCTGCTTTCGGAGGAAGTTAAAGCCTCGTTAATGGTGATGAGGAGCTACTTAACAGGCCTCTAGCATGCTTTAGTGCTCTGTGAACAACTGCAGGTGTCTGATCGTTATTTCTCGTCACACGAAGCTAAAGAGCGTATTTTGTTACAGGCTCATGCTAAATAGGTAATCTTTAACACCGAAACGACTTGTTAGAAGAAAACTCGAATGTGTTTTTCAATTTCTTGTAAAGGATTTGTAAAGTACAATTAAATTTAATTACCTCTAGAGTCGTACCTCGAGTCATATCATACAGGAAGAACTGAGAATTATTCATTAATTCTAGTTAAAGTAATTGGAAGGGCATATAGTGTGTATTTGTGTATAGTTAGGATATTGTAAGTAACGTATCTTCTTACATGTACTGAACATAAAGAGACGATGTATGGAGAAGATATTCATGTCAGACGCATCTACTGTATCACTCACTTCCTGTCTTTTCTGTAACAGATGTCAACTAATAACAATAATCCAGCAAGCAGAAACTTTTAAAAAGCAGAGGAACTACTTTTAGAATTATTAAGTAATTATGAAGTAAATACGACCTAAAATGTAATCAAAATAAAACCTAATTTAAGTTTTAAACCTGATGTGGGCGTGGCTTAAATTGGAGACGTTTTAGACATCCATGTATCTGACCTTCATGTAAAAGCAAAAATCCTCCACTTTCGCAATTAAACAAAAAACAAACAAAAAAAAAAACTATGACGAGTTTTACTCGTCGTAGTTGCATTTCTTTAGATTAGATCTGTTCGTTCCCATTCTTTTTTAAATCAGAAAGTCTGGAAAGTCTGGGAGGTCTAGCACCAATAAATGTACATTGACAACAATCCTTCATGATTTTACAGCAAAAAATGTTGGATTTTGCTGCAGATTTTTTTTCAAAATGTTTCATTTTTTTTAAACCACAAGCACACGATTTTTGTTTTAAAGGATTTCTTAATGTACGTAATGATTTTCTTCTAGAGCTTTGAGCGGTTCTTGCCAAATGCGTGTTGTTGAAGATGCCTTAAAAAAATCACAAATTCCTCAGAATATCACAGAGTTTGTTTGATTTTTGTGTTTTGATTGCAAAATCAACTGCTTTAATATAAAGAGTAGTAATTAATGAGGAACTACTACGCTAACTCGTGATTACTTACCGAAACTCAAGTCAAGTCAAGTCAAGAAGCTTTTATTGTCATTTCAGCCATATATAGCTGACGCAGTACAGTACATAGTGAAATGAGACGTTTCTGCAGGGCCGTGATGCTACATAAAAAACAAAAACCACAGAGCTAAGGATATAAAGTAATAAAATAGTGTTGACTAGTGTGTATATTGTGTATTATACAGTAGAATATGCCAAAATATAGGGTTGTAAACACTGTGCGAAAAAACAGGCATTTTGAACAAAAAAGGTTCTTGTGTACATATAAACATTTATACGCAATATGCAAATTTAGTAAAATTGAAGAAGCCACATTATACGATGTTACAAAAAAAAAGTTATTGAATTGCTTTTTTTTTTAATTATTAAAGAAATAAGTTTAGTACATACTGGATATTTTCACTCGCAGTACATGCCATTTCACCAAAACCACAGAAGAATAAGAGCAGCGGTGTTGTATTTAAACCCTTGACATGAGTTTGTTCTGTCACATTGTTGAAGCTGACTCGAACATTTCCCTGTTTTTTGGTGGGGTTTATTCCAGGCCGAACCTGGAGACAGAGCATGATTTATACAGAAATTCATCTCAAAGCCTTGCACTGTGCAGTTTTATCACTGTAACGCGTAATTTATATACTGTATCACCGCTACGGCTCAGAGTTTGAGTGACAGAAGCAAAATCAACGCCTCTGTTCCAGCGTCTGCTGAGCGAGAGAGCGCAGATGGTTTTCCTCCTCCTCGGTGTGTGAGTGAGGTTCATGTTAATGTGTGTCTTTGTGTATGTAAGTGAGATTTATATTGACATCCCTCCTGTGTGTGTGTGTGTGTGTGTGTGTGTGTGTGTGTGTGTGTGTGTGTGTGAGGATGTTCTACTACATACAAAGGGTAACCGAATAATATTAGATACTGATCAGAAATGGAAAGAAAACCGTGATAGAATTAGCATTAAAGAATTTTCACCATTCTTTCTTTCTTTCTTTCTTTCTTTCTTTCTTTCTTTCTTTCTTTCTTTCTTTCTTTCTTTCTTTCTTTCTTTCTTTCTTTCTTTCTTTCTTTCATGTCTTTGTCTGTGAAGCCCCTGAACTGACTTTATAACCCATCGGAGGAAAAAAAAAACACTCTTTTAACTTACTTTACAAATTTCTACCAATGATTCAATTGAATGATTTTTTTCAATTCAATTTTATTTGTATAGAATTTTTAACAACAATTCAATACAATTTAATTCATTTTTTTTATTCGTGAAGCGCTTTTAGCATTTCACATTGTCTCAAAGCAGCTTTCCTGCACATAAGTGTTACAATACAGTTTTTATGAACTAGCTGGTTATAAAAAAAAAACTTAATTTGAAAGCAGCTTAAAATAAATTAACATTTTATTTATTTAACTGCTAGAGTTGAATCGGGTCATGAAAACCGATCTGAAGAAATCAAACCCTAGAAAATTGTTTGTATGATGTTCATTTTTTTCCAATCAGTTATCACTTTCACGTTTTTGTGCCAAAATCGTACAAGCAGAAATTTCCCAAATTTAAGAATGTGAACTTTTAAAATAACATCAAATTACAAACGTTATTGTAACTTTTATATGTTATATACCAAATGTTATAGTAGCTATGAATAACTTTTTAAATCAAGAATTCCAAATGATTATAACCTTTTATTTAGAGTGAGGCTGATTTTATTACCTGATAAAGGATGTAAACATGATCTAAATATAATTCCTGTCTAATTCAATTTTTAACTGTTTGTTGAATTGACACAAATGACATTGTGAGGCTTTTAGCAGAACAAAAATTCACCAGAATTCTCTTTTCACCAAAATGTCACCGTGCGTTTTTTCTACTTATCTTCTTCTCTTTGACTACATCAGTGATTTAACGTGTCTCTTGTCTGCACTCGGGCCTGAACCACATTCGACCAAATTTCACTTTTCATCTTGAGTAAGCGTTTTCCATCCAACAGCGCACCTCTTTTAACCCAAACAAAGCCCTTGCCATCTGTCAGTGTCACTTTGACGACAAAGTGGCTATGATTAATTGAAAAACAATGAGGGGGCAAATGGGAGGGTCGGAGTAATCTTCGGTGCCGGTGTCCAGGGTCAGCCCCTCATTCCCTCAGCATTTAGAATTAGCCTCGGAGATGTCAGATCACGGAGTGCATGTTCAGACCGTCTGTGTGCAGTTCCAAGTGTTCCTTATCCTCACCGTGTGCTGGAAATCAGTGGTAAAGAGAAGATGCTGCTGTGACGGGATTGGGCTAGACCTCTCTCTCTCTCTCTCTCTCTCTCTCTCTCTCTCTCTCTCTCTCTCTCTCTCTCTCTCTCTCTCTCTCTGTGGGCTGGAAGCATTGTGACTGCCTGAGGCATTTATTTGCAATAATCAGAACTGGCATTCTTCCTAGTCTGACACATTAAACAGTCTACAGAAATGTTTCTACATTTAAAATCAAACAGTTTTCATAAAATATTAATAGACATAAAGGGCAGTTTGTAATTAAAGTCTCTGTTATTGATGTGAAATTAAAACATAAGACGTTCTTTTACATCATGATCTGTTTGAAACTCTTGGAAATCATCTTTATGTTCCAAGAAAAGGGGCAGAGCAAATAACCTACGTTTCAGCTGTAGGCAGAGCTACCTTTCTGCTACCGGTTCCATGAATTAGCAAAATCAAGTGCATGATAATATTTAAGATGGCATTTTATTTTTTTTCAGATAGATTTTGTACAAATAAAAAAGCTATAAAGGCCTCAACCTTCTATTCTCTCTCTTCTATTAAAAAAATAAATAAAAATAAAACAAAATATATGTATATATTATATAATATATATATTATATAATATTTTCCTTTTATACAAATTTATATAATTAAATTTTTATTTTGAATTTTATATTAACAAGATGTAACCTATAGCATTTTTGATATATAAAAAAATCATTATAACAATAAAAAAAAACAAATAATATTTACAATGTATGGAAAAAAAAATAAATGAATAAAGAAAGAAAGAAAGAAAGAAAGAAAGAAAGAAAGCAGGGAATCCTTACCAATAAATGGTTTGACTATTAATCAAAGTGAGCTCTTGACAAACAAACAAACAAACAAACAGATAATAATAATAAAAAAATACCCACAAAGCTATAATATTGTACAGTGAGTTCTAGTCCAACTGTACGCAAAAATCATCCCACCCACAGATTTACAGTAATGTAGCTTTTTGTCCTTGTGTAGTATTTTGACAGTTACTCTGCAGTACATTAGGATCATGTTGTGCTTGATGTGAGGTAACACACGAGGTCACGTAACAAAGGGTCAGTCACGGCTGTTAGGCATGATGCACAGCGTCAGCTTCCCTGCCCTCTCACGCAGGAGGAGGCTGTAACCTTGCAGTGCTATTACATCAGTCACCCCTTACTAAGTGTGTGTGTGTGTGTGTGTTTGTGTGTGTTTGTAAAATGCCTCTTGTTCCATGAGCTACTTACCTGACCGAGCACTGAGTACCACGTATGTACAAGCTCATGTATAAAATCAAGCATCACATCAAGTGAGGATCTGAGTAAACACTTCATCTAGAGTTTCAGCCGGATGAGACAAGTGGTGTAGAAGCACACAACCTGCACATCTCTAGTCCCAGCTGTGTGAAAGTACCATATGACAGAATGTTCAGTTGGTGAAGAGATGCCGCATCAGGAAATGAATAAATAGAACAGTTCAAGAGGAAACGTTACTGCGGGAAATTCTTGTGCATAAATTTCAGTTATGTAAGGAATAAAACACGTGTGTGTGTGTGTGTGTGGGGGGGGGTGGTGTTTGGTAGCACATAATTGAAGTTTAAATAAAATTAAAGTTGAAGTAAAAATAAAATATTATCTTAAATATTATTATGCACTTGGTGGCTTAGTGGTTAGCACGTTCGCCTCACACCTCCAGGGTCTGGGGTTCGATTCCCGCCTCCACCTTGTGTGTGTGGAGTTTGCATGTTCTCCCCGTGTCTCGGGGGTTTCCTCCGGGTACTCTGGTTTCCTTCCCCGGTCCAAAGACATGCATGGTAGGTTGATTGGCATCTCTGGAAAATTGTCCGTAGTGTGTGTGTGAGTGAATGAGAGTGTGTGTGTGCCCTGTGATGGGTTGGCACTCCGTCCAGGGTGTATCCTGCCTTGATGCCCGATGACGCCTGAGATAGGCACAGGCTCCCCGTGACCCGAGAAAGTTTGGATAAGCGGTAGAAAATGAAAGAATGAATGAATGAATGAATGAATTATAATGCACTTGATGTTGCTAATTCAAGGAACCAGTACCAGAAAGGTACTGCCTATAGGTGGAATAAAGGTGATTGGCTCCGCCCCTTTCTGGGAACATAAAGGAGATTACCACAAGTTTCTTATTTATAATTGGGGCATAGAAGCCTTTTTATCGCCACATATACAGTACATTACAGCACAGTGAAAACTTTTTTCACATATCCCAACTGTAGTGATGGGAAGTTTGGTTCTTTTATGCGAACCGGTTATTTCGGACAGTTCGTTTTAATGAACCAGTTCAATAATCCAGTTCACCAGTTCTTTTACATCCTGACGTAATTCACAATGACGTAATGACGTAAATTCCTTCATCCCGCCGCTGCCGGCAGATATTAATACAATCGATTTAACACATTTGAAAAGTTCTTTGTTCACTACCCAACTGAAGAGGTTGGAGTCAGAGCACAGGGGCAGCTTTGATACAATGAGTTAAGGGCCTTGCTCAAGGGCCCAACAGTGGCTGATTGGCAGTGCTGGAGTTTGAACCCCAATCCACCCCGATCCACCACTGCCCCAGCAGTTATTATTTCACTAATTCAAGTAGTTTTCTACAAAAAAATAAAACACAAAATGCTTATCAGGTTACTCAGTAGCATGGGAATTTTTGAAAGAAGCAGCAAAATTACACATTATTGGTTGCAATCATAAGAAAAAAAACACTCTGAAATTTAAGCGTTCATAGTTGCACTTAACATAAGAACAAGTTTTGCTTATGTTACAGCAATTTACAAAACATACGCTGCTTCCTGTGCCAATTGTTCTTCCCACAAGAGATCATGTCTCATACTCGTCAAAGCAAGCAGTGCTGATTGAAGGCGAACTCTCCCTGCTTTCCATTAGGGTAATATAAAGCAAACACGGATCCCGGCAACGGCATCCGCACTGTGAAACAATTTACGAGGCCGTGAAGAGGATAAGAAATGAAAAGCTTAATGATTAATACTAAAACCTCATCATCAACTGTAATGAACCTTTTATTTCATCGAGAGGGCTGCAAATAAGTGTGACTCCTCACAGAAATCCATCATAAAGTCCCGGTATGGGACTCACAGTGGGGAGATCATATTTAATAAGCAAATCAATAACGTTCATTCTGGAAATTAAGGACGGATCAGCACCGTGAACAACAATATAACAAGATCAGGTTTGCAGCTTCTGAGCCACACATTACAGATAATATAATTTACAGCAAGCGCACGGCGTGCTGATGCGGATCTAAACAGGATTTTTTTTTTTTTAATGTAGAGGATTGTTTTATGACTTATGCCTGTGATCTGTTGTGATCTAGCTTCATTTATTTATTTATTTATTTATTTATTTATTGTAATCTTTTTTAATCAAAGCATCAACATGCGTTCTCTAGGGGGCGCCATATTGCTGAACAAGTTAAATATACAAATCTGAATAACACTGACATTTATTTATTATAAAGATCTTTCTAAACCTGATTTATTATCATCTTAATGCTGGTGTCATGGTAACGCAGAAATTGGCACATGACTACGATTCCCATCAGACTCTACACCTCATCTGGTTAATGAGCAGCAGTATCTTTAGTTTTTTTTTTTTTTTTTTTTTTTTTTATGATTTTATGATATGAATAATGCCTTGTCACTGATTGGACCATGATCAACCAATCACAATGACGGGGCTTTAGGTGTCACGTTAAACTAGATGAGGTAAGTACTTTTTGTACCTGTTATATACTGATTTATGTTCATGGTAGCCTCGTCAAACGTGCACTTATACTGTAAGCATCTTAATGGTATCTGTTGATAATAATCAAGCATGCAGAGTTATAGAGCACAGGGAGTTCAAAATGGACATCTGGTCATGAAAAATATCAGGAGGAAACTGATTTATTATATCAATGTGGCAGGTTGTGGATTTTGTACAAGCATTCCAGAGCTTAAATTTCTTATGTTCATTTTTTTATGAGCATAAAAATATAAAAATGTATATTTATTTATCTTATGATACATGAGTATAAAGTGATTTTCAGATGATTTTTACAGCATATAATAAACACTGACCGGCCATAACATTCATTCATTTTTCCCAATGCTCTGGTGCTCCATTTCAACTAATCAGACATTTTCAATCAGTATAAACCAATTAATTATTTCAAGGCTGTGAGACTGATATAAAATGGGTCAGGACTCCTAACCCTAACCCCAGTCCTAACCCTAGTGTGAGACATGTGTTGGAATAACCTTACACAGAAGTTTAGTAGTTGAAAATCATATCTTCACATTTTAGAAGATAATGAACAAGCACTTGGGGCATCTCAAGGAGCAGAAATGGGTTTGATCACCATTTATTTTGAAGATAGAAACATTTGTGTGGGGAAAAAATACTAGTCATTTAAGTTTGATTTTGGGGGGGGGGGGGGGTTGTTTTATGAATTTATCGCTCCTAGTATTCTAGAGAAAAACAGAAATACTACTGAAACACTACAAATTCTTACAGTCCTAAGGGTCTACTTTCATGAGCTTCATATTACCCAGCACTGTAGAGTGAGACATGATAAAAATACATTCAATAATAAACATAGACACAACAAACTAAAAGCAAATAACATTTTTTGGGCTCTGGGGAAAAAAATGATTTTTTAAAGCCACTAACAAGTGAAGTGAATAAATACTGTATTTAGTCTTTGTTGTTCTGTGTAATATGTCTGTATGCAGGTTGTTATGTCTGTAAGTAATTTGTATTTTGTGTTCTATGATGCCTGCCTTAGGACAACGGATGAAATTTAGCTATTGTGCTAATTCTGTCATATTTACACTGATGCTCATTGCTGATTTGTTGATCAATGTGCACTGTAATAATTCAAATTAAAAAAATAAATTAAATAACAATATTAATACTGATATTCTCATTACAGTGAGCAAATGAACAGTCGGTTCTCAAAGGTGTTGTAAAACAGAAAAAAAAAATGGGCAGGTGTAAAGATAAGTGACTTTAACGTCAAGGGCCAAATTATGCTGATCAGGCATTTTAAAGCATCAGAGAATCTTCAAAACAGCAGGTCTTCTGGGGTTTTCCCAGTGTGCATGGGTTAGTACCTGCCAAAAGCTCTCCAAGAAAGGATGAACATATCTTACACCTTACTCATTGTTCAGTTTGTGTCTCATGTTGTCATGTTCTCTATGTCTTTCTGCCTGAAGATTTTACTTCATGTTCCTTTTCATGGCTTCTGTACTGTTCATGCTTTCATTAAAATCCAGCATCTGCACTCACATCCGTTTGCTCTATCGTTACTCTGACAGTTGGTAAAAGATAAAGAGCTTAATAAAAAAAACTTAGGAACTCGCACATACCGAAAGAGTAAGTTCGACTCGAGAGTTTGCTTTACAGAGTGTATTCGAGTCCACACCTAAGAATAGACCAGGAGATGCTCATAAAGCGTGCGTCCTTTTGATGGATGAATATTAAAACCATCACCAGTTTATTTAATGGCACATTAAGCGTCCCTCATCAGCCACAATGAAAGGATTTCCACATATACTCCGCTAGCTTATAATTAACATTAGAATTATTCATCTACCCCTCATCAGGTTGCAGACAACCTGTGGTTAGTCTGTACACTGCTCCGATGGGGGAACAGTGAAGGGTTCAATTACTCTTGAATGAAGCCAGCACGATCTCTTCAGTCTGCCTAGTGATGCGCTCTGAAAGCACCATGATCTGATTATTCTGCCTAGATAAATTCAGAACGCAGATGCCGCCGCTGGCTTTTTTTTTTCTTCTTTCAAGTGCTTAATGGCATGCTTAAGTGTGAGGACGTGTCACATACCTGATAGACACAGACATAAATTTGTGTCATTGTACATATGTGTATCTGTTAGAGAGAGAGAGAGAGAGAGAGAGAGAGAGAGAGAGAGAGAGAGAGAGAGAGAGAGAGAGAGAGACAAAAAAGTTACTTAAAAGGAAAACTCCACCCTGACACTACATTAAATATATTTCTATTCAAATGTTTCTGATATGTTTGTGTCACGGACAAACACTGTGACTCCCGAAGTAGATAAAATAGCAACTTCTATGCTTTTTTTGCACCATTTTGTAGTATAAATAGTGTGAGTCTTGTGTTCCAATAAGATTGTTAAAAGATAATTGAAAGTTCCAATAAGAAGACGAGCATTTTGGGCTACCAAGGGGCACTGATTCTTGAAAAAAAAATGGTCAAGAATTTTAACCCTTCTACAATTCATACACTAGACACCAGAGTTCATAGTACATAGAGGAAGTGCGTAGAGTTTAGAACATCATTTCGGATGCAGCTAATATCTCAAAATGCAATGTGGCACTGCAATATTCATTACGTCTTAACCCCTTAAACTTCCAGAATCCATCAGAAGATGCGAATGTATACTCTGTAAATTCATTTCCTTTAACCTTTAAGTTACATGGTTAAGACAAACATGGTTAAGACAATTTAGCATTCACTAAATTCCAGGGGTTTCGTTACCACGACTTAAAGCGGACGTTTCTGGAGGTCTTGGAAAAACACCCTTTTTAAAAAAAGAGCATACCTATGATGGATAATGAAGGACAAAACAGTCATACAAGTAGATTTTATATTTTATATCTATTATGCTTTATTATCTATTTTCGAAAACAAATAAATGACCAAAAACTACTGTTAGGGTTAAGGTTAGAGTTAGGATTAGATTATCAAATAGGCCACGCCTACCCGATGACGCAATGTCTGTTACGCTGTTCTGAAAACCCTGGAAATAAGTGCATCCCAAAGACAAATAGCTAATTAATAAGCCAGGGGTTCAAGGGGTTAAGAGATTATGTTGAGTTTGATATTTCTAAAGGCTATGGAGTGTTAGGAACATTATCAAAGTATAAGTATGCATGAAAATAAACCACTGTAACCACTGGAGCTACAGTACCACATCCCCAAACGTTACAAACCATAATATAACTGCCTGCCCTTTGATATAGTTTGTGGATTTCTTTACCTTTGTGTTTTTACCATTGGTTTTATTAGCATGCCTTGCGTTTTTGATTGGTTGCTACATTTGAATTTGATTGGTTGCTACGTTAAACTTAACGCTGACCTGCACCTGACACCTACGTATACCAAACATAACAAATACAAAGACGTGTGTTATGTCTTATCAAATGTCTGCAGTGGATATAAAAAAAAAACACCTTTTAATTCTCACTGTAGTGTCTAAAAATGCCCAAAGAGATTAATAAGTATTACATCATACAGTCATGCCAAACATTATAATAGGGAATAAAGATGACACTCTCATATAACTGGTCATAACCTTTAAAGACAGGGCTTATCGTGCGCTAGTATTGTTAAAGATATAGTAAAGCCATTCTTATGACTCTTATGAATTAAAATCACAGAGGATTTATGGATGTAGGCAATACTTACTGTATACGTATTTTAATTCAATTCAGCTCAAATTATTTGTATATCGCTTCTAACAATAGATATTGTCTCTAAGCAGCTTTATAGAAAATAAGACAACATAATACAAAAAGTTTATTATACAAAGATTAATATTAATATTATACAAAAGACTTCTATTTAAATGTGAAGGAAGGAGGAAGAAACCTTGAGAGGAACCAGACTCAAAAGGGAACCTCATCCTCATTTGGGTGACACTGGAGTGTGTGATTATAAACTGTTATAAACACCAGAGAGTCTTATTATGAATAATGTCCTTTCTACAGTCAGATACAGTCTGATAATTGTGTATTGATGAGGGGGTTGTTGTCCTGAAAGACCACACGGAGTTGGAATCTTCTCTTGGAATGTCTTAATTCTCATAATTTTATTCAATTTAATTGTATTGCACTTTTAACAATTCACATTGTCTCAAAGCAGCTTTACAAGAGTATAGAAACAGAATAAAATTTTAAAATGTTCAATTTATCTCTAACATTTATTCCTAATGATAAATGTCTGAGGTGATGGTGGTGAGGAAAATTTCTCTGAGATGATATGAGGAAGAAACCTTGAGAGGAACCAGACTCAGAAGTGAACCTCATCCTCATTTGGGTGACACTGGAGGGGGAATAATGTCATTTCTACAACATCTTGTAGTTGAGTGGAATTAAGCAACCGAGAACTCCCGAGGAACTAACAGGTCAGAGTCATTTCTGAGTTCATTACAGAATTAATACCATTTCCTTCCAGAAATAAATGGTTAAGACAGAAATAGAAAATAAATAAATAAAAAATAATCCTAATAAAGGGTTGGGGTTGTAGAACATAACAGGATTGTGATTAGACTAGTATGTAGATTAATGTTATATTGAGAATAAATAAATGATCTGTTTAGCTGATTTTCAGTGACCTGGTTGCTTACTCTCCAATGCCAGGCTTTCAGGGTCTCTACCATCTGTCAGTTTAAACTAATCTCAAAGCGCTGGAGAGTCTGTTCCAATCCAGTGAGCTCTCTGTGAAGCAAAATTTCACGTTATTACAAAAAAAAAGTCTCCTCCTGGGCTTTAATGTACAAGAGTGACCCAGTGGGTGCAGCATGAGAGAGATTGAGCTCTGCCTCCTCCTCATCCTCCTCATCCTCCTCATCATCCTTATTCACTAAAGAACTGTTTTAGGCAGGAGGTGGATTCTATGATATGCTTTCATTTAGAGATTTAAAGGGTGAATAGTCAAACTTTTATTATTCCTTTTTTCTTTACTTGTTCAAATCACTGTCTATCTGGAAGATACAGTATGTAGGGCATGATAAAAATAATTTTTAAAAATGTATTTCCTAAGTAGTCATAGCCTTAGCAAAAGTGTATGAAACCGATTAGAAAAACCGTTTGGAAAACTGATTTCTAGTCCAAAATATAATGTCAGCATCATGTCAGTCATTTTATAGACACTATACAGGACACTGTAGATCCTAGGGACAGAGCTTTGTGAACGTGGTTGGAATCGGACTCAAGGAAGAAAAAAAAAAAAAGAAAAAACATATATCATGACAACAATAGTCAAACCTCACCCTGAAACAAACCATCCATTTTCTGTAGTGTTTTTCTTACACACGGTCACAGAGAACTTGGAGTCTATCCCAGAAGACTCGAGGCAGGAGCCTACACTTGTGTCTCAGGAGGAAACCTGAGTACTTAGAGGAAACCCCTGAAGAACAGAGAAAGAAGGCCCAGGAATCAAAGCCCAACCATGAGCTGTAAAGCAAAATTGCTAACCATTAAGTCAAATATTGGAATATTTGTCAAAGCATGACGTTGTCATTGCTGACACAATTACAATGGAATTTAAATGACTAGTTACTATTTACAATGTCTGACCCCAATCAGACAGTTGTGTAGACTGCTGAAAATTTGTTGAAAATTTAGTACAGTTTTATGCTGTAGTTGCGCTAGTTAGTCATCTATGGGCTAGCAAGCTTAATGGTTTTGACTGAAGATTAGCATTAAAGATAAACCTTGGGAAGACAAAGATTGTGTAAAGACACAGCATTGTGGGTAATGATGGACGCTGTTATGTTACAAAATAAATATAAGACATCTTTGAATATCACATAACGGATATTATCTTATTTTAATTTAATTTGTTTTGATTTTTTGCCACGTCATGCCAAGTCCGCATACAATGTGAAATAAAAAAGAAAGCTGTAAAAAGTGAATTATTGGTCAAGTGTTCTTTCCAGTTTGAGATTGCAGTTTGAACTAAAGGTGTGTGTGTGTGTGTGTGTGTGTGTGTGTGTGTGTGTGTGTGTGTGTGTGTGTGTGTGTGTGTGTGTCAGAGAGAATGAGCAATGAAGTGGAGGTATATACGTATAAGCGCTCAATGCAGCTCATCCGTATCCGTTTCTGACTGAAACTAATGATGGGCACTAACAGGAGATTAATCGGATAATGAGGCTCGTTATGCACACAATTCATTTGAGCACATTTCATTTGCAGTGTCGCATTGCTTGTTCAAGATGCTGAATGAAAAACGCCGTCTGTCTGAACCATTAACATGTGAGTGAGCGAAGATCTGAGGCGTTTATTACGTTCATAGAAAGACAACTGTAAGATGATCAGGCTTTGTGTCTGGTCTGTATTAAAAAATACTTTTAAAATTTACATTTAAAAGGACATTTCTACTTAAAATCAGTTTTGCGCTGAGATGAATGTGCAGTTTCTCCTTCAACGACGATTTTTCTGATCTGTCTCTGAGTAAAAAGCTTAGTAAAAAGCTTAAAGCAGCCTGGATGCACATGACAATAAAATTAACATAAAATATACCTTTATACCTTTTAGCTCACTTTTATTTCCGAGTCAGAGATCAAAGTCCAAATGTGCTCTGTTTCAGACTGAAGGATCCCTGTAGTTTTTAGACAGGAAGAGTTGCAGCTTTACAGAGGTATAAAAACAGAATAAAAAAAATCCCCAAGAAAAATGTATCCCCAATGAACAAGCCGGAGACAACGGTGGCAAGGAAATGAGATGATATGAAGGAGAAACCTTAAGAGGAACCAGACTCAGAAGGGAACCTCATCCTCATTTGGGTGATAAGTATTTAGTTAGATAAGTTTAGTCTGTTTTCGTGTCTAGACCTGAATATCACTGAACATCTTTGGGGTGATTTTAAGCGGATTGTCCGTGCTCGGCAACCATCAAACCTAACTGAACTGGAGATATTTTGTAAGGAGGAATGGTCCAAAATACATTCATCCAGAATTCAGACACTCATTACAGGCTATAGGAAGCATCTATAGGCTGTTATTTCTGATAAAGGAGGCTTTACTAAATATTGGTGATTTTTCTGTTGGGGTGCCCAAATTTATGCACCTGTCTAATTTAATTTTGATGCATATTGCACATTTTCTGTTAATCCAATGAACCTCATTTGAATACTGAATTATTACTTTAGTGTCCTTCAGTTGTTTGATAGATCATAATGAAATTGCTGATCCAAACACCCAAATATTTATAAATGAAAATCATGGAAATTGTCAGGGGTTCCTAAACTTTAAAAATCATGTTAATTAAAGACCAATATGTCATGTTATGTTCTATCTATTTATGCTAACAATTAACCCTTAGTGGTTTGATGACTTTTTTAAGACTATAGAGATGTTTTGTCATGCCATGAATATAATGGCATGACAATAGTATGTCAGGGTTTCCTTGGACGTTTCCCTGCACAGGGGACATTCCAGCTGGGTGTGTTATGTTCTGTGCCATGTACTTTTGTTTGTTTTGTGTCTTCAGGTGTGCTTGCATCGCCCGATCCTTAGTCCCTTCTCACTTCTGCACACCTGTTACCTAATGTATTATTAGTTATATTTCCTCTGATGTTACAAAGCTCAGGATCAAGTACCATCTTTAAATGATGGCATATACAGTAAGTGTATTCGTATAAAAAATTATATTTTAGATTATTAGTTATTTTGTTGAAGTTGCTGCTGGGTTCTTTCTGACCAATCAGAAACATCTTTGTAATGCACATAGTGAGAAATCTTCAGGTTTTGCCACAGCAGCAGTAGAAGGGTGAAAAAGAGAAAACAAGAGGAAGAAAGAGACAGACCGTGAGAGAGAAAGACTGTTACTGCGTGAGTGTCGGCTGTGTGAGTGGGCCACAATTCGTCCTCCCCAATGTAGTCCTCATTAAGAAATCTCTGCCTACACGGTGAGGACTGGGAAAACACACGGACGATGAATCACTGGAGAACTCGGGAATATGAAGCATTGATTTTGAGCCGTCATCTAAAATACCACCCCACGTACGCAGCATCTGTTTTTCTTCGCTGACATTTAGCTATGGCTATTAGTCAGGCTTAGCAGTGTAAATGTCTGGAGAAACACCGCATTGCTTCTTTATTTATTTATCTATCTATTTATTTATTTACTCAAAAAATCAATTAGCATAGTGTATTGCGGCCAGAAATTTCAGTTTAACTCCATTTTTATTTATTTATTTATTTATTTATTTATTTATTTATTTATTTATTTATATTTAAAGTATGCACAATTAATTAGATATGTATAACTATAAATAAAAAATAAAGAAATAAAGAAATGAATTAAATCGTATATAAAGTCATATATATACGATTTAATTCATTTTTATTTATTATTATTTTTTTATTTTAAAGTATGCACAAATAATTCGATATTTATAACTATAAATAAAAAATAAAGAAATAAAAAAATGAATTAAATTGTATATAAATTACTTTAAATTAAACTTTTTATTATTCATTTATGTTTAATAAAGGGTGCAGTGGGATGAAAGTGGGATATATCTTGCCGATCTTTTCAATATCATCTGGAATGATTTGGAGGGGAAAAAATATATATAAAATTGTATTCTGCTTGGTTTGGCAACTGCATGAAATTGTGCCATCCTCCTTCATGGAGCACAGAGCAAATAGTGGGTCTATCATATTTCACATATTTCACGGCGTTCCACACCGCACACCCATGTTCCACACCACATCACTCTTTAAACAGGCTGCTGAGGGGCTGACAGAGGGACTCCACCGACAGGCTAAAAAAAACATCACCATGTACGGGGCATTTTATAATATCAAAACTACACTATATCAGATCTAAAGAAAATTGACAAGACTAAAGATATAAGACAAGATATATTGAAAAATATATACAAAAAAACAACTCATGTATAGTGACCATTTTTTTTTATCATATAACTGAATTGAATTTGGAATTTGCTGATTTTCATACTAAAATCATAAAATCATGAACTCTGCTTTATAAGACTGAAAGACTGACATAACTGCATAATAAATATGTTATAGCAGTGTTATGCTATATGTTCTGTTCTATACCGGTGTCATATTTTGTGCCTTTATTGATAATGACGGTAACGTGATCTCTGATGCTGCTTTGATAAATTATCAAGCTTATAGGAGATTTTTTTGTTTAATTTTTACATATTAACTCTTAAGTAGACTTCTTATAAAATGTACACATTTTTATCAGTTTTTTAGTTTTACGTCTGTAATAACCTCAGAAATGACGCTAACCTTTTAGTTCCTCAGGAGCTATTGGTTGCTTAATTCCACTCGACTACAAACTGTTGTATAAAGGACATTATTGACATTGACATTATTTCCTGTCCAGTGTCACCCAAATGAGGATGAGGTTCCATTCTGAGTCTGGTTCCTCTCAAGGTTTCTTCCTCATATCACCTCAGTGAAATTTTCCTCACCACCGTCACCTCAGGCTTGATCATTAGGATAAACATTAGAGATAAATAGTAACTTCATTTAATAATTTATATAACGTAATTAAAATTTTGTACAATTTTTTATTCTGTTTCTATAGCTGCTTTGTACTATAAAAATAAATTGAATATAACTAAACTGAACAATAAAGGTAGCTGTAAATGGATAATAACTACGGCATTTTGTATGTTTTTGGCTTTAACAAATATTTATTTGTAATTAGTGACAAATTGCTGTGGTAAAAAAGAAATAAAACATTTCAGAATGTGCTGTAATTGGAAAGTAATCAGTTTTTGTTAGGCGGTAAATGGTACCTGTTACTGATTATTTTCCCAAACACTGTAAAACTTTCCAGGATGTTTAGATGTGTAGAAATGAAAGTTCACCTGTTGGATGAATAATGTGAATAAACTCATCTTGAAGATAAGCTTTGGCTCAACTCATAAGTAGTCAAGACTATGGATTACATGTGGTCTCTGAGGACAACAACCTCCTCATCAATACACAATTAGTCTGTATCTGACTGTAGAAAGGACATTATTCATAACAACACTCTCTGGTGTTTATAACAGTTTATAATCACACCCTCCAGTGTCACCCAAATGACGATGAGGTTCCCTTTTGAGTCTGGTTCCTCTCAAGGTTTCTTCCTCTTCCAGATTTGCTCATTACATTTACATTAACAGCATTTAGCAGACGCCCTTATCCAGAGCGACTTACATTTTTATCTTAATTTTATACAACTGAGTAATTGAGGGTTAAAAGCTTTGCTCATGGGCCCAGCAGTGGCAACTTGGTGGACATAGGAATTGAACTCACAACCTTCTGATTGGTAGCCCAACACCTTAACCGCTAGGCTACAGTACCACTTCCCCTATTACATCCTCATTAGGGATAATAACAAACACATTTAAATATAAGTCTAACATTAATCTTAAACGGTAGTATTATATTAATCTTTGTATAATAAACATTTTGTACTAAATTTCTACATTTCTGTTATATAAAGTTTGTTTAAAACAATGTCCATTGTTAAATGCGCTACACAAATACATTTAAATTGAATCAAATTGAATTACTTTAAGTTATTATTTTTGAAAACTTTTAAACTTGAGGTCATTATCCAAACCTAGTCATGATAATTAGAGTTAAAGAGATGAAATCTCATTAGTCTGAACTTAGTTTACGTAAATGCTCCGATCACATTTTACGGTGTACCAGCATGGCTCCAGCTGTATAATTTTATTTTTATATACAGTAGACAGTTATATACAGTATACAACTTGGAGTGAAATGAAAACATGATCTTTTCCTCCTTAGAGGGTGCATATGAATAACAAAATGGACAAAACTGTTACAAATAGAACAAATAGAAATAAGAAGAAGTAATAGAATATGATGTTCAGTATGTTACATAGAGTAGCAATACAGAATGTGGAAAGATTACCGAGAGGGAAGTCGTTTACTAAACCTGCAGTGATGTATCAGTGCAGTATGCAGAATGTCAATGAAGTAAACAAGTCTTTAGGGACCCATAAGTGATCTGTAATATGGTCATGTCCATCTATGTTGACTGTTGAGCTCATGGCCTAAGGGAAGAAGCTTCTCCTGACCTTCTCCGTTTTAGTCATCGGACACTTGAAGGTCTGTATTTATCAATATCATTTCATGAAACCCTCGTAAAACATCATGTGTAATAAAACATACGGCTTAAAGCGGTTCACATAATGTATAAGCTGTCATGGCACCAAACAATAGAAAAATAGAATAGAAACCTTTATTTTGTCACATATACATTACAGCACAGTGAAATCCTTTTTTTTTTGTATATAAATATCACAAGTTTGGAGTTTGGGGACAATGCACAGGGTCAGCAATGATACTTTAGAACAATAGTTTACTTTTTTTATTATTTTATTATTATTTTATTTTATTTTATTGCTTTTTTTATACTTTTTATTCTAATACCGGACAGTTGCATAAAGCATTTCACTGCATGTCGTACCCTGTATGTATGTGTCAGTGACAAATTAAATTTGATTTGATTTGATTTGATTTGATTTGATTTGATACGGTAAAACTGGACTCGAGAGGGTTAAGGGTCTTGCTCAAGGTCCCAACAGTGGCAACTTGGCAGCTTAACCACTTTATACAGCCGAATAATATGATTTATTTCAGGACACATATATGTAGTGATAATGTTTTCTTACGTAACTTAATGTAATATGTCATACTGTAGAAAGCCAAATTTACATTTACAGCATTGTAAAGATGCCCTTATCCAAAGTGACCTACATTTATATACAAATGAAGACTAAGGGCCTTACTTGGGGGCCCAGCACTGGCATCTTGGTAGACGTGGGTTTCGAACTCACAGCCTTCAAATCGGTTGTCCAACACCTTAACCACTAGGTTACCATATCCCACATGACGTCTTCCATAACATATCCTCTGTTGGCATTAAAATGTACATTTTAATGTATTGTAGAAGACAACCTTGTCCAGAGTGGCTTACATTTTTATCTCATTTTATACAACTGAGCAAATGAGGGTTAAGGGCCTTGTTCAAGGGGCCCAGCAGCGGCAGATTAATAGACCAGCACCTTAACCACAAGGCTACCACAACCCTCCTGTCTTATACGCCTCTGTTATAACACATACTGTATAATGACGTCCTTCTCGAAACCTTTTCAAATTTAGAGGTGTCACATTTAAAATGACATTCACGTGAAAAGATTTTCAACTACAGCTCTGAAACTTTTCACTTTCATCTCAACCAGATGTTAAGTTCTAGCATTTAAGTCTGATTACAGGCAATAGCAAAAAGGGAGAAAAGTGATACAGATTCAGAAACATTTTTACAGCCAAATTTCAAACTAACTACAAACTGAGTTGAATAGGCTCATGTCCATGCCACTGTGGTACGCAGAAATCTAACCTTCAGTGTGTTCAGTTTATTGACAGTGTGAAGAAATCAGACATCACATCTGGCTACAGCAAAAACGTCTTAGAAATTTTAAATGAGACTGTTTTTCCTGATGGGTTCGTTCAAGTAGACAATAGATATAACAATAACTAATAACAATAGAATGGTGATGACATTTACAAAATCGAAACAAAACATTTACAAAAACAAAATTGGGGCGGGGCTACATGTGACATCACGTGACGTCCCGTTACGTGACCATAATACCCGTGGGGCAGTTCCCCTCATTGTGCTGAGCACATGACGTCACGTGAAAATTAAAAATTTGCACAACATGGACATGTGACATACCAAACACTCAGCACAATGAGGGGAACTGCCCCACAGGTATTATGGTCACGTCATGTGACATCACGTAACGCCACGTGATGTCACGAGAAAATTAAAAATTTGCATGACATGGACATGTGACATATCAAAACACCCAGCACAATGAGGGGAACTGCCCCATGGGTATTCTGGTCATGTCATGTGACGTCACGTTACGTCACGTGAAAATAAAGAAATTGCACATCATGGACACCTGACATATCAAAACACTCAGCACAATGAGGGGAACTACCTCACGGGTATTCGGATCACGTCACATGCTCATGTCCGCTCACCTCCAAAAGTATTGGCACCCTAGCGGTCCAGTAGCTTTCACAATGTTTCTGTCCACTCGCCTCCAAAATGCACCGACCTTTGCGAATACTTGCACCATCAAAGCCAACATCAAAGTTTGTCGTGATGAACTTTACAAATCTAGTTTACATTACTGTTTACATACAATATATAGTTTGTGGGAAAAAAATAAAACTTAAAAGCTTAAACTTGTGTTAGAACATTATTATAAAGAAATAAAATAAAACAAATATTCATTTTTTTTTTAACTGGTGTGTAAAAATAAATTCATATTATTTAACTGATATTTAAAATATATGGCAGGGTGATTGGCTAAAATGAATGAAAATTAAAAAAAAAAGCTTAAAGTTAAAATAAAGTTAAAATGTAACAAATAAATAAATAAATGAATAAATAAGTAAATAAATAAATAAAATTACATTTTTGGTGGAAAAAACCCAAAATCAACATACAAAAAAACCCTGTACATTTATAGTTTCTTAAATTAGACCTGTTAATGTATATCATAAAAAAATACTTTGGCACAAACAGCACATTTTGGTATGTTGTAATTTTTTTTTTTTTTTTCTAGGTCAAATTATTTTACATAATTTTTTTTTTCTAATAATATATTATTCTCTCCAATATTCTGTCAATGCACAGCGTGTAATCTAAAGCACAAATGAAGGATGGCTTTGCTTTCACCGAGTCTGAATCAGCTGATGATATCGTTTGTCAAGTCCAATCTTCCCCCAAGGTCAATGCGTGGAATTCAGCTATATTTCAAGTATCAACTAATTAAGACTCCAGTGATCATCAGGAGGAAGTAATGGAGTATAGAAAATGCTTTCGTCAGAACTGATGAAGGCCACGAGGACACTTTGCTAACTGATGAGCCGTTGGGGAAAAAGGGAAGGAAAGGTACTTTAATGACCGACCAATTAGCAGGCCAGAAGAATGTAAAAGACTGCATTAAACATTGTATTTATCATATTTTTACATTTCTGTTCTGCCCTCTTTAATGATGTGAGTATCAGCCAGATAAACATTACATATCTAATGACAAAATACATTGTTAAGGAATAATAAAGTGGTTATGTACCGGACATCTTTGTTATGAATGCCTTAAAATATTCTGATAGTCTTGTAACCTTCTCATGCCAATGCTTTTTAAAAATGAACAATACCCAACTCTATTAGGATTGTAATTTATTCTGCAGAATTCATTCTGCAGCCAATTTTGACAGTGTTATTGTTTTTCAGCCTTGTCAAATTGCCAGCCTTTACTGGCATTTATTTCCATGGCAATGTAATTATGTTGCTATGGCACATTCACTTCTCGCACAGACCAAACATTAGTTCCTTGGGTTTTATTTTATTTATTTATTTTTTAATCTAATTTATGCATCTAGCCGACACAGAAGTCTAAATTTATTCCCGTTAGACTAATAGTGTTCATTAACTCATGGAACAGTAAATGTTTGATTGGGATATGGTATTTCTTCCCATCAAAGGGATGTTTCATTTTCCATTTCTGCAAATCGCACACTTCAAATAAACCATTAAACGTTGGTTCACTTCAAAACTTCGTTTAGCATATGCTAATAGGGAATTTACATTCGGGTTGGGTGGGGTTGGAATCCTGCTGGTTTGATTGGCGGCAGATATTGAGCAGCTTGTGAAGAACCTGTGAGCTCGAATGTGAGCCTTCTGTTATACACATACAAACAGAACACACACACACACACACACACACACACACACACACACACACACACACACACACACACACACACACACACACACACACACACACACAGGCAAAACAGCAAGCGAATGATGTGTTACAAGTCACTGGAACATAATGGGGAAAACGCCAGAGTGAGCTACAGGCCAGCTGGAGGTGCTGTGGATGTTCAGGATGTGGAGTCTTCACCTTACAGCACTGAAGACGGAGAGAGCTGTGGACATGATCCCCTCCTCATGAAAAGTGTGGAACAATGTGTGTTTACGCTGCCTGAACAAAACTCTAAATGATAATTACAGCTAGATAAATGCAATAAATAAATAAATAAATAAATAAATAAATAAATAAATAAATAAATACAGGAAGCTGTAAGAAGAATTATAATGAACTATATTTATAATTTGATTATTTAATTACATATAATAATAATAATAATAATAATAATAATAATAATAATAATAATAATAATAATAATAATAATAATAATAATAAAACATTAGAATAACTAAGATACAATGACCAACAGTTTTCTTCATTATGCATAATCAAGATTTCTTCAGTTTATGGTCTAAAAACAGTGCAGGATTAGTTACTGGCTTCAATTAAGAATTAAGCTCATATCCTACATTCGTATCCAACATTTCATTATTCTCTCAATTACATTAACAAATTCTAATCAGGTGAAGTCCGGTAATCGGATCAGCTTCAAATGGCTCATTTGTTCCAATTACGCTCAAATACTGTACTATTAAATTTTTCTGATACTCTGGTGTTTTTATTCGCTTATTAACTGGTGTCTTTGAAAAGCAAATCTGTAAATTAAGTTAAATAAAGACAAACCATTTATATGGTATTCGATAAAGTTATGAACATTTTGGTAGACAACCTTATCCAGGGTCGACTTACAGTTATCTCATTTATACAACTGAGCAATTGAGGCTTAAGGGCCTTGCTAAAGGGCCCAGCAGTGTTGGTCCTAGGATTTCAATTCAATTCTATTCAATTTATTTGTATAGCACTTTTAACTGTTTACATTGTCTCAAAGCAGTTTGCAGTAGTATAGAAAGAGTATAAATCATTTGAAAGTGTAAAGTTTAAAATTAAACTATTAGTTATCTCTAACATTTATCTCTAATGAACAAGCCAAAGGTGACGATGGTGAAGAAAAACTCCCTGAGATGATATAAGGAAGAAACCTTGAGAGGAACCAGACTCAGAAGTGAACCTCATCCTCATCTGTGTGATACTGGACAGGAAATAATGTAAATATTAATAATGTCCTTTCTACAACAGTTTGTAGTCGAGTAGAATTAAGCAACCAAGAGCTCATGAGGAACTAACGGGTTAATGTCATTTTCAAGTTCACCACAAAACCAACACCGATTCCTTCCTGCCGACATCTTCAAACGATCGTTGATGAAGACCCGAACACAAAGCTGACCGACACAACAGTAGCTCAAAGATGGCGTGACAGTCTCGGGTGTCCCCAATCCACAGCAAGTCCCCCAAGTCACGTGCTGTCCATGCAGATTTATCCCTGGCAGAGTGCACACAAGCCAACAGGACTGCAAACAGGGGTAAATTCAGGGATTTAAACTAACATACTTTAGATCAGTAGCTCAACCCCTTAACCACTGAGCTGCCACATGCCAGTGCTTTGGCTGAGCTTCTTCACTGGAAGATTTAGTGCTTTCATTTTGTGAACTTTTGTGAGTGTCACTAAATGCAAATCATCTGGTCTGTAACATTTATTGAAGATTAAAGAGTTAAGACACTTTTACTGTCGCTATACTGAATACAGCCAAGTTAAAGCAGTGCAATTCTCTAATAATTTGGTTCAAGCTACAATTTTAAGAATTGTAATAAAAAAAAAATATTTTGAAAAATAAAGCAACAAACAAACAAAAGAGGCACACAGTTCTAATCAAATGGTGATTATTATTATTATTATTATTATTATTATTATTATTATTATTATTATTATTATTATTATTATTATTATTATTATTATTATTATTATTATAAAGATACAGCTATAAAACACATTTTAATAATATATTTAATACAGTATGATGTTTAGTGAAATGTTTTTCAACCTTCTGTGTCAAAAAAAGTGATTAAAAATGTAATAAAAATAATTACAACAAAAATAGAAATTAAATTACCTGTACAAACAAAGGAAAAAAAATATAGATAATCTCTCTCTCTCTCTCTCTCTCTCTCTCTCTCTCTCTCTCTCTCTCTCTCTCTCTCTCTCTCTGTTTCAAAAGTTTTTAAATTTCCTTGTTTTGAATGAAAAAAGAATAATTCAAAAAAGTATCAGTTTTAAAAACATAAAATTAATCAGATGATTTTCAAAGAAAGATCTACATTGTCACACAGAGGCCCATTATTAACAACCATCAGTCCTCTGTTTCAGTCTCATGTTATAAGTAAGAGAGAGAGAGAGAGAGAGAGAGAGAGAGAGAGAGAGAGAGAGAGAGAGAGAGAGAGAGAGAGAGAGAGAGAGAGAGAGAGAGGAATTTTATTTGTATAGAACTTTTAACAATGGACGTTGTCTCAAAGCAGCTTTAGAAAACATAAGAAATATGGTACAAAAATTTTATTATTATGCAAAGATTAATATAAATACAAAATGTCTAAATTAATAGCCTGAGGTGACTGAGGTGACTGTGGTGAGGAAAAACACCTGTAGATGGAAGAGGAAGAAACCTTGAGAGGAACCAGACTCAAAAATGAACCTCATCGTCATTTGGGTGACACTGGAGGGTGTGATTATAAACTGTTATAAACACCAGAGAGTGTTATTATGAATAATGTCCTTTCTACAGTCAGATACAGTCTGATAATTGTGCATTGATGAGGAGGTTGCTGTCTCTAGATGCCTCAGGATCCTCACAGGGTTGGTCTCATCTCAATGTAGGTCCGAAATCTTCATGATAAGCAACACAACCACCTCATTTCTCTGTGTTGGCTTTCGGGGAATGGAAGCACTTCTTATATCATGATACACTATTGTAAAGTGTAAAATAAATCCTTATACTGTATGTCATTATTTTAGAGAACAAGTTCAGTTTTTATGAGCTATCAGAGCTAGTTTTGACAACAGCGTTTGTTTAAGAAGTCTAAACAGTAAGTATTTTTGGATTTTGAATAAAAAGTTGGATAAAAATTGTACTCTAATGACTCAGATTTCAGATCGCGCAATGATGACACAGTGGGTGTCTGGCCACCGTTATGCATCTCGCTGGGTTTTATTGTTCACTGACAAATGAAGAAAATGCCTGCGCGTCGTGTCGTCGGCTGAAACGGCGCTAACCTCTCTGAGTGAGGTGGAATTTAACACTCGGTTCATGTAGGCGGTGACGTGGTTTTGTGTATTTCTCCAACCACATACTGTATGTAGATTCATCCTGCCACTGTTTTCACATCAGTCACTCGATGCTGTTAGCACTGGCTGTGAGTGTTACATGACACCAGCGTTTGAACCCATCACAAAAATGACAGGCCTGTTAGTGGATGATTGAAAATCTCAGACAACAGCAGGCATTTTCTAATGACTTCATTTTGATACACTTATCACGTACAATCACCTAATTACTTATTAATATAAGGTCTTGATTAGGATAGCGGGGAGTGAAATATAGGAGCCGTTTTGCCTTATCATTAGTGAGATTTCCGTCTAATTACAATTCATAATTAATGCAAGGACAATTTGATTTGCTCTGATTACGTGAGTGATTACAGATTTCAGATCTGCATAATCGGAGAGCAGCTTTAAATACGGCAAATGCCAGCACTAATAATGGCGACTGCGCAGTAAGAGCTTATCACAGGGCATAAATAACCAAAATGAGAAGGAAACAAAATAACGATGGCATCTTTTCAAAGGAAATAAAATATCTTGCTCAATTTGACGTGAAAGTCAGATTCCATTGTGATCTAATGGCTGCAATTACATTTTAACTATCTTGAACCTGCCAAACTGAGTTTATTTTAAAAGCTAAAATAAAATGCAACAAATGTTAATTTTGCATGCAATGTGATAAACAGTGCATACAGATACTGTGTGTTATGGATGATTTACAAAGAATAATTGTGTGTGCACAGGAGTGGGAAAATTTATATTTTGTGTTTAAGTAAAACTGAAATAACTCAAGAAACTATAACTCAAGGCACCGAGACTGGTCTTACAATCAGAAATCTATCATGAGTATATGAATGAGTGTAAACTTTACTGTGGCGTATGTAAATTAGGTAGGTGTGAATAAAAAGATTTAAAAAAATTTCTAGCTATATCTCAGGTGTCATCGGGCATCGAGGCAGGATACACCCTGGACGGAGTGCCAACCCATCCCAGGGCACACACACTCTCATTCACCGACGCACTCAAACACTAGACAATTTTCCAGAAATGCCATTCAACCTACCATGCATGTCTTTGGACCGGGGGAGGAAACCGGAGTACCCGGAGGAAACCCCCGAGGCACGGGGAGAACATGCAAACTCCACACACACAAGGAGGAGGCGGGGACTCGAACCCCCAACCATGAAGGTGTGAGGCAAACGTGCTAACCACTAAGCTACCATTATTATTATTATTATTATTATTATTATTATTATTATTATTATTATTATTATTATTATTATTGTTGTTGTTGTTGTTGTTGTTGTTGTTGTTGTTGTTGTTGTTTGTGTTGCTATACATTCATAAGATACAATAAACTAAATTAGTGCTTATTTACTTTTCTACTCTTACTACTGCAACATAAACAAACAACAAAGTATTTTTTATTTATTACTGCTACTGCTACATAAATAAACACACAAAAAACAAACAAACAAACAAACAAACAAACAAACAAGTAACTTTTTATGATTACTGCCACTGCTACATAAACAAACAAACAAGCACACAAACGAGTAAGTAACTTTTTATGATTACTGCTACTGCTATATAAAGGAAAAAACGAACAAAACACACTCACAAACAAACAAATAAATATCCTGCTTGTTGTCTGTTTGCAGTAATTGTAACTGCTTTTAAACATCTTCAGTAAGAACACATGACCCTATTATTAAGATATTATCATGTGCTTTCACTTCTGATTTAGGGATATTTCAATAGATGTATAAACCTAACTGTCTCAACAAGGTGTCATATGAGAAACAAGGAAAAAAAAAATAAAATAAAACAGCAGCCTCCTTTTGATCCGACAGTACGAGCTAATTGACTGCTATTATTTAGTCACACACAACATGCAGTTGTTGTTTGTTTTTTTTTTGTTTTTTTACAGTTATCTCAAGAGTTTATTTACATCTTATCTCATTTTTATACAACTGAGCAATTGAGGGTTAAGATACTTTCTTAATGGCCCAGCAGTGGAGGTTTGGTGGACCTGGGATTTGAACTCATGACCTTATCTACTACGTACATAACAAATGACAAAAATAATTCTATGTGTCTTTTTTTACACAGGGAGTTTTTTTAAGACATTACAGAGGCACTTCTAATAACAGAATATAATTCATTTCATGGAATACCAAATCACGGTTGATTGCATATTGTAACATTCATTCATTCATTCATTCATTCATTCATTCATTCATTCATTCATTTTCTACCACTTATCCAAACTTCTCGGGTCACGGGGAGCCTGTGCCTATCTCAGGCATCATCGGGCATCAAGGCAGGATACACACTGGACGGAGTGCCAACCCATCGCAGGGCACACACACTCTCTCATTCACTCACACACTCACACACTACGGACAATTTTCCAGAGAGGCCAATCAAACTACCATGCATGTCTTTGGACCAGGGGGGAATCGAACCCCCAACCCTGGAGGTGTGAGGCACCTACTAAGCCACCGTGCCCCTATTGTAACATATCGATCGAGTAAATTTTCATTTGTTTTTTAAATGTTCTTTTTAAAAATGCTGTGGTCGATTTGAATGATACACATATATTTTTTTTTCTTCTGTTACAACATAAAATATAATCAAATACAATATTTTGGAGTAAAAACAAGTTTCAGAAGATATCTTATTCTGTCGTGATATTTTCTTATTTTATTTACAGTAAAGTAGGTCTAACGGTGTTAATTCATTTTCTACCAGCTTTCCGGCCACGTTTTCGGCTGTGACGTAGTGGGGGTCTGTGGTGGTCAGCGGAGCAGAGGAGAGGAAATAGCTCAGAGCTAATGAAACTGCAGAAGTGCATGACCACAGCACCCTGATTAATAAGTGATCTCAAACAAAGAGCTCTGATTGCACGCTATTACTTACTAAGAGACACAAAAGCTGCAAAATATTAAGGTTAAATTCACAGGCAAGGTTGTTTTTCTTTTTGAACAAACACACCTACAGACATGAGCCACACATCGGTATCTGTATTTCGTTGATAATATTATACAGTCAGTAGAAAACGGTGATATAACAATTGACAGATTAAATTATAGCTAATGCTTTTGTACGTTTTTCAAGCTCTTAATAGTTGACGTCTCTAAATACCTGGCACACTGTGCTCTACTTTAAGTCTTCATCTCGTAATGTGCCGTAGTACAGAGTCTCCTAAATATAACACACTGGAAATTGCTTGCAAAATCGTTTCTTTATCTACTGCTTTGAAGATCTGGAACTTGGATAGTGTGATATTCACAACGCATCCTCTATTAGCCAAAAACAGGATGAGAGAACTGCTTTCCTTTTTCAATTTAATTATTTATTTTGTTTTACTTGAGATATTTCTTTGTTTCTAATATTCTGTTTCTTTCCCTCAAAGTATCTACCAATTTGTTCTTTTTTAACCTACGGATTGTGACAATTATCTAAATTATGTTTAATGAATACAGCTCTCTGCTTTCTAATCCTCTAAATGTTTCTCATTTATTCTTTTAGCTTTTTAGTTCTGTGTATACTACCGAGCACGTCGAGATACGTCCGGGGGTTAAAAAAAAACCATACATTTTAATTCGGTTCGCTCTTAACAATAGACACATATCAAGGGTTTTAAATGGGTTCTGTTAAAAGGGTTAAAAGGGTTAAAAAGGGTTCTGTTATAAATATTTTCCCTTCTTTAACTGTGCACAATATGGACAGAGTAATTATTTGAATAGAAATAGTATACTATAGTCAATGTGATGTCTATTTTGTTTAAATGATCAACTGTTCACTGATTGAGACTTGAGTACAAAACTGTTCATATCAACTGCAGCCCTGAACTATCAAAGTGAAACTGTGGTAATCTCATGTATCTTTAAGCCGTCGGTGTGCAGACATCTTCTGCAGCAGAGAGCGTTCTCCAAGTTATGAGAATAACTAGAGGGCATCAGGAGGTATGAAGTGCGGTCAGAGAGCAGAAAGGATCAGGATCGCTAGTATCTCAAGAGTACTGTAGGTGGTGTAGCTTGACAGAGATAGACACTATATATATATATAGATATATATATAGATATATATATATATATTTAGAGAGATATATAGATATATAGATATATAGATATTAAATATAGAGAGTGAGAGAGAGAGAGAGAGAGAGAGAGAGAGAGAGAGAGGGTTAGGTATGCTTATTGATATCTAATGGTTAAAAATAATGTACATTCTGTGCAGAGTACAAACAGGGACTGTGGAAAGAACAGCTATGACAGCGTGTGTATGGGTGTGTGTGTGGGGGGTGGTGGTGGTGGTGGTCTTAGATCAACAGCATCCGCAATTCCTAGTTTACCAAAAATACTCAAGAACCTCTATGGCTGTGAATCTTCTAAATCTTCCTCCTTTACCCAAGAAAACAATATTCACGAAAGGCTTCAAAAGGCTTCTTGGTTTTAAGGGAAAAAATAATTACCAATAATTTGTCATTTGTTACAAACACAAATTTTGATCATACAGTACATACAGGAGTCCTTTAGGTAACCAAAGGGCTCAGCATCCAAAAAAAAGAGGAAAGGGGATCAACTTGGCCTAAATTCTGTTTGAAAAACAGTCCGAGATTCTAGATAGAACATATAAAAAGTTCCCCAGAGGGAAAACCAAATGACCCTTAAGAAAACAAAAGCTTTCTGGAAGACTTTTTGTGCTGATTTGGAAAATAGTGGCTTAAACAATGTATATTTACACTGTAACATCACTAAAAACAGTACTCTCACCAGTCCTAGCTAGCACTGACTAACAAATTAGCCTAGCATGCTTTTCTTTTTAGATTTATCATTATCCATAATACAGATGAAAAAAGAATTGTGTTTTTTTTTGTCTGAACTCTAGCATCACAGACTGGTAAATGTCACAAAATAACACTAATTTTGCAGTTTATTTTGGAATCTCTGTGTTTTTATTTTGAATTAAATGTGTGCTGGTGGTTGAGAGGAAAAAAGTAAATACCACCGCGTTGCTGTGTTCAGAAATGTGTCATGGCATAAATTCTAACATAATGCAATCTGAATGCATTGTGAGCATTGAGCAAAGGTTAAGGGTAGAAAATAGTTTCTTCCTTTATAGCAAACCAGCAGTTTTTTCCAATAAACATGTTGTATATGTGCTACATTAGGCTCTGCATACTGTCGGGCTTACGAGGTCGTCGGGGTTGAAGACAACACATGAGGAGTCAGAACACATCAAGTATTTGTTCAATTTATTAACAGTGCTCTTTAAGTCAAGCAAAAGTTTCAAAGAAGTGACTCAGTTCAGTGAGAGTTGTGAGCGGTGTGGTGCTCCTCGGTGGCCGACTGACAGGGCAGCTGTGCGGAGGTTTGGTTTCCGAGAAAGCTGACCCAGGCAGCTGGAGAATCAAAGCGCATCATTTTCGGTGTTCAGGGGTCATTCTGCAATGAATAAGACGGAGAAACGCATGCTATGCCAACTATTTCTCTCCCCTTTGCTCCGACATGGCACTGAGCCCAACACCGCTCCTGTATTTTTGTACATTTACAAAATATACAGTATATACTCTGGTCGGCGCTGCTTTTGTGCATTGTCTTTGTGTTTTGTATCATTTGTGTGCACTGTATTTTGTCTTGTTCTGTTTGCACCTGGTTGCCAGATGCATTTATGTGGCTAAGACAACTTACTCAAGTCCTTATCTCTGTCTTGTTCTCTGTAGCTCTGTGATGTTCTATGTAGTTCTGTGTCTGTTTTATGTAGCTCCATGGTCCTGGAGAAACGTTGTCTTGGTTGAAATGCCATTAAAAGCTTTTTTACTTACAGTAACTTGAGGTAACTTAGCTTTCTCTGTTTCTCTAAGAGGGTGAAGAGTTTGTTGGGGTGTGCTGATTGGTTAGCGCTCATTTTGGCATGCTGTTGCCACCCTGACTCACAGCTACGCACTTCCCGGCTGTTTGGGATGGTGCTGTCTGTTAATCACTCTGGTGGTAGCAGCGTAAGGGGCAAAAAAAGTTGCTGTAAAATGCCACTGCCACAACACCAATACAGCAGTGGAACATATCTGGCAAGATAGTTTGTGTTCTGTTAGTTCTGACCAGATAAAATGCAAACAGCTTTAGGACAGATTTGTTCAAGCCAAAAAAATGTTGAAATATATCCATAGCTGTTCTGTTATTTGGGAAGTTCCTGGTTGGCTTAGCATGTTGTGTACTTTAAACATGAACAGGAGTTGTTGTTAAAGTACGTACAGTAAGAATGGAATATATATATATATATATATATATATATATATATATATATATATATATATATATATATATATATCTTCAGGACAGATTTGTTATATATACTGTATTGTATATAATTATTTACATATTTGGAGAACTTTTCTTTGTCTAACAGTTATTGACTAATAAACCTCTACTGTTTAGGATCGATGTGGTAGCCTAGTGCTGGACTGCCAATCGGATGGTTGTGAGTTCAATTCCTACATCCACCAGGCTGCCACTGCTGGGCCCTTGAGCAAGGCCCCTTAATGCTCAGTTGTATAAAATGAGATAAAATGTAAGTTGCTCTGGATAAAGTTGTCTGCTAAATGCTGGATATGTAATTGTGTGTGAAAAAAGCCTGCTCATTTTAGCCACTGTAAATATTTTTGGGTGAATAACATGGGGGATGTGGTAGCTTGGTAGTGCATAAGGTGATCTATCAAGATAAGATAAGATAAGATAAGATAAGATAAGATAAGATAAGATAAGATAAGATAAGATAAGATGTAATTTTAGTTGTCCCACAATGGGGATATTTCTCTGTTCAGCAAAGAAAAAGAATGGCAAATACACACACACACACACACACACACACACACACACATATATATATATATACTATATATATATATATATATATATATATATATATATATATATATATATATATATATATATAAACACATAAAATAGTGTACTATACAGTATATACACAACACAATGTATAAATACAGAGAAGAAAAAAGAGACCACGAGTAAATAGTTACGCTAGCAGAAATATTGCACATTTTTAACATTTCTGTTATTGCACGTGTTTAAAATACTTTGTTATTGTTATTATTGCAGTTAAAAACAGTTATGGTGTAATTATGGTGACTGTTTCACTGGGAGCAGCTTTGATTGTAAAGTCTAATAACAGCAGGGAGAAAAGAGTGTCTGTATCACTCCTTCAGACATTTAGCATGTAACAGTCTGTCACTGAAGGAGCTGCTCAGAGCTGAAACCGTTTCATACAGGGACTGAGAGTCGTTCTCCAGCAATGATGATAGTTTTGCGACCATCCTCCTTTCTCCCACCTCCTGTACAGTGTCCAGAGGAATCCCCAGGACTGAGCTGGCCTTCCTGACCAGCTTGTCCAGTCTCTTCCTCTCTGCAGTAGAGATGCTGCTGCACCAGCAAACCACACCATAGAATATCTCTTATGCCATCACAGAGGAATAGGAGAGTTGTGTGTTTAAACCCACTGATGGGCCTCTGAGAAAGGCCCTTAACCCTCAATTGCTCAATTCCAGATAAGGGCATCTGCCAAATGACAATATGTTATACAGTAAACTTTGTCTCTCTTCCGAGACCTTCCAGCGATACGCTAATTGACAGCATGCAAATATCCAACTTATTTTAGTTTCACACAAGTAGAATGTGCACCTGAACTTCACTTGGCCATAAATAACCAGGGCGCCTCTTAATGGGGTAATTTCCACTCCATCTCCATTGGCAGTAGTTTTATCCCTTAGCAAATGTCAGCCGTTTACTGAATCAATGGTGTGAGTTATGAAAGCGAACAGAGAGGACCGTCTCCGCTCCATTCCTCTCAATAAAAAAATAAATAAATAATAAAAAAATAAAATAAAACAAAGAAGTGCACTGGGAAAAATAAATAAATAAATAAATAAATAAATAAATAAAAGAAAAAGAAAAAAAAAAAACATTGATGGGTTGTTGTAAGTTGCAGTCAATGAGCTCTCCCCCAAGTTAAAATTAAAAGGCTGTTAAGGGGAAAATTGTTTTCTCTGGTCATCAGTCACATCCGGAAAGGCCTTTTAGAGAGTGATTAATTAAAAGCCAGAGGAGAGGGAGGAAAAAAGGGAGGGAAGAAGTCAAGCTCTATAAAATATAGTAAGTACTTATCGCCTCCACTCCACTCCACCCCCACATCCATACCCCAAAAACGTCAAGGGTTAATACCCACCGGCTTGCCTTTGACTAAGTGTTATTGCTGCACTTCATAATTTCATCTCGGAAATAGATGAGTGAGAGGATCTTCCTTATAGTAATTGAGTATTGATTTGAAAATAAACAGCAGCTCAACTCCCACCGAGTGACAGGCCATCCCTCGGATACGATCGACAATAAATGGGCCCCCTGGTTCATAGCAAAGTTATGGATCAGGGCAGTGCAGTCAAGCCCAGTGTTCTGCCTCAATCTTTCTTCCAATATATATTGGATTTTAGATAACCCATTTATGAGGTGTGTCATCTGAAACCTATAGTTCTCAGAGAATGAAAAGTTAACTCCTCCCTTCTCATCTAACGCTCAGTATCTTTTTAGATACTTTACCTCATCTTCTTTTTCTTTTACTTTTTTTTTCTGTTCACCAAAAAACCACGTGTTGTGAAATGTATTATGAATATATTTGTACAGATGTTTTAAACCCACCTTAGCCAGAGTGTCAAAACCGTCACCTTCCTGTATCACTTGTATTTCTTTACTTTACTTTCTTAACTGTTGTTCTGCGATATTAACTGTAAGCACTGAGAAATTATTGAGCTGTACGAGACTAAACTGAGACGAAGCAAAACAACGATCAAACCAACAAAAAAGCATTGTATTTCTATTGTGGATGAGTACATGCATGTATAATTTTATTCTGTATTTGCTGTCTTTGTCCCTTTTTGTTCTTTTCCTCAGCCCTTGCAGCTTCAACAGTATAAAACAGACCAAGTTCTTGTGGTGGTTCATTTCTCAATCCATTACGAAACTTGGTAAAAATTATAAAGAAGTCTTATGCTGAATCTCACATATAGTATCTGAATGTTTAATTGTAAACAGTTGTTAGTTACAGTAAATTTTATCTTTTTTTTTTTTTTTTAAATGGCAAGATGGGGCCACCTTTGAAAAAAGGGGAGCAATTTATTTGTTTGTTTGTTTGTTTGTTTGTTTATCTATTTATTTATTTATTGTTTGTTTATTTATTTAGTTGCCATAGCATGCTTCTTAAGTTCTCAATATTGGTTCTTTATCAGTTTGAACTCATAACTTACAACCATTCAGACTCTTAACCATTAATCTACAATTATTTATTCCTTAATTATTATATATTAAATATTTACAGTCAGTAACAGTACATCATGTTTTATATATATATATATATATATATATATATATATATATATATATATATATATATATATATTTTTTTTTTTTTTTTCATTAAAAAAATTATTAAATAATCAGATTAGTTTGTCGGTATGTTTGCCTACAAGGAATCTATAAAATATTCCCATATGTAGTTTTTTAGTATTAGTATTTTCGAGATCTTCTAAAGAACCCTGTTTCGTATCTTTTCATCCTGTTCATTCTGGCTTCAGATGCTTATCACTGCAGTCAGGGAGGAGCTCTAACACGAGTGTCATGCTCTCTGTTAACCTCAGAGTCATCGCTGCTGAACTAACGTGAGCTCCAGTCGTATTACGGCGAGCCCACACTCACCATTAGCCACAGACAAATGTGCTATTCATTTTCATCAGCGCCTGATTCACTTCTGATTCAGCACGAGTTGCAGGAGGAGGCTACGGGAGGAGACGAGAGCTCTGCCTCCCAGTGACCTCTAGATCTCTATCTGAACAACAAAAAACAGATTAAAGGAAAGATGGCCACCTGGTCAGTGCTTTAATTCTCATTTTACTGCTATTCCCATCCTTTTCTACCCTGTTGTGGTTGTCCTGTTACTGTACATGCTTTAAAGCTTGGCTACAGAAATGCAAAGAATAAAATGTATTAACGGATATAGAAATACATATAAATACATTATATATATATATATATATATACATATGTATATGTATATATATATATGTGTGTGTGTGTGTGTGTGTGTGTGTGTGTGTGTGTGTGTGTGTGTGTGTGTGTGTGTGTGTGTGTATACGTAAGCTTTAAGAGCTAAAAATTCGAATGAAATAAAATAAAACTGATGTATTAAGGGGCGAAGTGATGTTTGCATGTTGTCTTGTAGACCCTAATTACAAGTTAATTTCAAGTTGAAAATCAAGTTCAGTTTTAATCCACTGCTATTTGTACGACGCTTTTTTAACAATAGACACAGAAACAAATCATCCTTACAGAAAGTAGAGTGAAGATTTAGATCTGTAAGGAGTGAAGCAGAGGTTATTGTTTGTAGGAAAAAACTCCCTGAGATGAGGTGATGAAGAAACCTTTAAAGGAAATAAAGAATAAAGAATGTTTGAAATTGAATTGCGGCATTGAAGCCTTTATTATCACCACATACACGTTACAGCACAGTGGAACAGAATTATTTTCATATCTGTTTAAAGCATACACTGTTGTGACTTTCATTTAATATCATTTTATACAACTGAGCAATTGAGGGTAAAGGGCCTTGTTCAAGGGCCCTGCTTGGTGGAGCTTGGGTTGAAACTCACAGCCTTCTGATCAGAAGTCCACCACCTTATCCAGCTATAGGCAGCTATAATACAGCGCCCCTGCAGCATAGTGCTTTCTATTCAATTCAATTTTATTTGTATATCACTTATAACAATTTACATTGTCTCAAAGCAGCTTTACCGAAGTATGGAAAGTATGTATGGTATTTCCATAATAAACAAGCCTGAGGTGACGGTGGCAAGAAAAACTCCCTGAGATGATATGAGGAAGAAACCTTAAGAGGAACCAGACTCAGAAGGGAACCTCATGCTCATTTGGCTGACAGTGAAGAGGAAATAATGTCAATGCTGTTATGATACAGTGCATTGGGAATTCACTGATTAAAAAATGGGCAAATTTCCCTCTCCATCTTCTTCTTCTTTTAGTTCCTCAACAAAAATCTACTGACTCTGACTCTGTGGAACAACAATTCAACAAAGTTAACAAACAGCTACAGTAAATATAGCAAAGAATTGACTGAATGTAGGTTTACAGCAAGGGCAAGACAGGAAGGAGACTCCAAAATGTCATGGATTACGGGTTGAAGACCAATTAAAAATTTTTGGGGCCAAAAATGTTTTGGAAATCTATTGTGTAGATATCTGAACAAATACAGATTAAAATAATAGACACAGTGCTCTAAAATGCTCTAAAATAAAATTAACATTAAATTGAATGACATTGTTTGTTTATTATCAGGACTTACCCTGCCAAAAGACAGCAGCACTGCCCTGAACTGTCCTGAAATTGTTCTGAAAGCCTAAAGCGTGTCATTCCTTCAGCGGATACTTTCCCTACACTCACTAGGATGTCACTGTAGTTTATAAATATAGCCTTGTATTTTTTTTCCTTGCTTTTTTGAAGCAGACTGATTTGACAGTTGGTTTTATTTTTTACATTTTACAGTGGATGACTTTCAGGGTCAAACACAGTAATAATTCATAGTGATTTACACAGTGTACATTCTGTTTTTGGCACAGAATGATCTCTCAATGACACACACACACACACACACACACACACACACACACACACACACACACACACACACACACACACACACACACACACACACCACTTGTTTATGTGTCTTCATGACATATTATCCGAATAATAAATATCATTTTAGATTCAGATTGTAACAATATGCAGAAATGGAAAATTTCATACTTAATAATACTTATATTTCTACATAGACAGACAGACAGACAGACAGACAGACAGACAGACAGACAGACAGGCAGACAGATAGATACCTATGAAAGATACTGGACAGACAGGCAGACAGACAGACAGACAGACAGACAGACAGACAGACAGACAGATAGATACCTATGAAAGATACCAGACAGATAGACAGACAGACAGACAGACAGACAGACAGATAGATAGATAGATAGATAGATAGATAGATAGATAGATAGATAGATAGATAGATAGATAGATAGATAGATAGATAGATAGATAGATAGATAGATAGATAGATATGGAGACTGAGTAACTTCAGCTGGTACTTTGATTAGGAGAATCTTTAAAGACGAGTCTGGAGAAGTGAGCATGTCTTGGCAGGAAAAGAGCTAAAACACTATTATAGAATGGAGGTAATGGTGCAGGACAGGCACAGATACAAATAGCTGAGGAAGGGCACATCACCCTGATAATGGGTTAGAGTTCTACTGGCATGAGGAAATTCATGTTCAGACAAACCTCCTTTGATACAGTGACATTGACAGAGTCATAAAACCCCCGGTGTAAAATAGTGAGGTGGTTACTGGCTGCTAATGCTTTCTCCAGCTTTTCTGCTGGCAGATTTAGGATGATGTGCCATGAGAGGCTGCAGGATACTAATAAGATTCAGCTACTTGCATTCTCTACAGAAACACAGAGTGCTAGATCAGAGATCGTTTTATATCGAACATTAAACGGCTGCATATTCATGACGGTTAGCATTCAGAATTTAAATACACAATAGTATTTCTAAAAAGCGCAAAATCTACAAAACAATAAAAAAAATAACATTTTATTAGTAAAAACAACAACAACCACAACAAAAACAATAACAATAGTACCAACAGAAAAGCTGCTGGTGCCATTCATGTACATACATTATTAATGACCATTTGTTTGTTTGTTTGTTTGTTGATTTTAAGGGCTACTACCTGTGGAGCTGATTTCCATGTGCATTTTCTTAATTATTTTTTTATAACCACATAAAACACACCAGGCCATTTATGGCAGTATTTTTTTTAATTGTATTCAATTTAAACACAACTTTATTAACTAAAGAAATATAATGCATAAAAATAAATTAATTTCTGTATTTTTTAAAACCCCTTTATGCGTCGGCCCCCTTTTGCAGGTTTTTCGCCTACATGACCTACCCAACAAAAAGTGGTACAGCTCCCACATACTTTGACAGACAGGGGTGAGCCTGGTCTCATTGGAAAGAAGAGATTCTTTAGTTTCAGATACAAGTGTCAGGCCTTACTGGTACAAAGTTACAGAGGCTAGAATGGAGTTTTTCATTTCCGCCTGGGTTGTTTACCTGATAAACTGATTAATATTATTTTTCTGGAACATGTTAGGGACCAAATAACAACTGAGGGTCATAGCCACATGTCTTGGCTTTCACCAAAAAAAAATTCAAGTCAAAAGACCCAAAAATGGCTTCAATAAAAATATTTTTCTACGGACATGGTCTTCTGGTGCAGCGTTTTTGTGTACTTGTTTACTGTATAACTTTGAATTAAAAGGCTGCATGCTCAGTTTAAAAGGCCTAAAACAAGCAGAGCCTCTCTGTCTATCACTCTGGTGTGAAAACAGGCCTGTAACCTGACACCCTGAGCTGTGAGAGTGACAAAAGGTCAGGGATTACGCAAGAATTCTTCTGCGCAGCTTGTTCACGCAGACACTGCCAGAGAACACACGGCATGTTGCATATCGTTGGAATCGTCTGCTTATTGGCTAAAGAGCTGTATAGGTCCCGGCCCATTTCATTGCTATTGGAAGGAGTAATTGTCAGTCAAATGCGGGTTCCCAAAAATTATGTCATGACATCATTGGCTTCCCAGCCGTCTATCTCTGCCATACAAGCACCTATTGGCTCAAGTGAGGGCTTGTTTGATTCGTTAGGCCCTGGGCTATAAATATGACATAAATTTAGAATTTTTGAAATCCCCAATGAGAAGTTAGAGCGGCAAAACAAGATGATGGCGCACTACTGTTTCAGTTTTCAGAACACTAACGGAATATTTGCGCCGCGACCAGAGAGTTTTGGATTAAAAGGCTTACAGATTTCAGTTCCTTGGACCTGTGTGGATTTTTGTGGATTATTTGTTTTGGAATATATTACCCCAGTGAAGAAAGGGACAGGTCTAAAGGTAAGGGAAAATCCGGTCTAGCGCCACCTAGGTCAGTTTTGTCCAAAAATTTTTTCTAATAGTATGAAGGCTGTGAATCATATTATGCTTTGTGTGTGGGCTTAAAAAATATTGAGAGTATAAACTTTACTAGGTAAATAGTTTTTTTCGTGTTTTTAGAGGATTTGATGCTTTAAAGATGAAATGAAGCTTGTTTCTGGGTCATCCCGCACGGCACGGCGACACGTAAAAGGTTTTAAGGTCATACACAAAGTCATTTATCACTTCTTCTTCTTCTTCTTCTTCTTCTTCTTCTTATTATTATTATTATTATTATTATTATTATCTATCTATCTATCTATCTATCTATCTATCTATCTATCTATCTATCTATCTATCTATCTATCTATCTATCTATTTATATGTTCCAGAGGTTATCCAGTGCATTCTCTTAAGATGGTGAGCTTTAGCTGTACTGTACTTCTCCTGTTAATGAAATAGGTAAGGTAATTATGAGGTGGTAAATGACAGTGCTCTTCCAACAGATGAAATTACCCAGAATCTGACTGAGAAATATGATATGATGGCTGGAAATTCAGTGTAAAATATTTCCGGATGGATGACTTGAGGCACTTGTCCAACCAAGCAGCAATGAAATTACAGCAAAATAAATAAATTATATATATATATAGACAATAAATCAGGGTTTATATTACAGTCGAGGGAGAGCATGCATCTCCTGGAGTATTTAAACCTACTTGATTTTTTCCTGGTGACAAATAATTAAGAACCTAGAGAGGAAATTGTACTTAATTCTGTCTCATACCGTAGGTGTTTCCAAATCTGCACACTTATACACTGCTGCTCTAAGAAATACACACTGCAGTACAATTTATATACACTACATTTCACTTTTTGTTGCTCCTCCGGTTTTGCCGCACTTTAGGCTGAGCTGCCTTGCATACATAGACAGCTGCACTGTCCATGGTGCTGAAGTGCCACTGTCTCTTCAGAACAATAAAATTCATGGAGTGAAAATTGCTTTTGTGTAGTTCGCCAGTGTTCATCACAGTGTTGGTGTACATAGGGCATAGTGTATAGTATGTTATGCAGCTTTTAATACTTTCACATAAACTGTAACTAACGCAGCATCTAAGGTGCCATGGAAGTAGTAATGTGAAAGGTCTCATAACATTTATCTTAGGATCTCTGATGTGTGTAGTGGAAAAAATACCTATGCGTATGTGTGGCTTATCATAACATGCATTCAGCTAAATCCCTCTTCAATTCATGTGCATCGAACATGAATACAGCTATCATAGTTGCATATGTGTCTTCGCTGCAATGGATTATCTGCTGAGGGGATCTAACACATGCTCAACAAGAATAAATAAGGCAAGAAACTTTTTTCAAATGTAAGGTGGCATCTGCAGAGAAAATCACAGACGTGTACAGTAATTATCAGATGACCGCAGTGTTTGGTGGAAAAACAGACTTTGAAGTAATTTTCGATAAAAAACACAGACCTGGCCAATGTGAATAGAATTAAAGTCACAGAGTAGCACCTGTAAAACAGATGATTAGTCCAGGAACTCATGTAAATTTAATCCTGTCAGGAAAGCGCTAAAATTGGACAAAAATGACTATAAAAATCACACTACATATGCATATTTTGAAAGTTCACACCCAGGTGCACAGTTCCACTGAGGTCAGCATAGCACATGTATTTATAACAGATAAATTAAAACTAAAAGTTTAACAATAGTAGACGTACAAAAAAAAAAGCCAAGCTGTGACGTTTGTACTTACATGTAAACAGATTCCTTTTAATTGCTTAGCTTTAAAAAAAAAGAGTGATCGAGTGAGACACAGAGGGAGAAAAAAAAAAAAACAGAAAGAAGACCCCCAGCATGCAGCCTGTCTCTCAGCTCCATCCTTCAGTGAGATTCCACACACATACTATTTGTTATCTCCTAGTGAGTCAGGCCTGCAGGCGAGGTCTGGGAATGGGAAATAAATGGCATATAACCAGAAAGGTTGTACCTCCGCAGTGCCTCAGGCCATTTTGACTCATAAAATAGCCTTTTTTCTGTTTTATTTATTTATTTTTTTTAAAAGCTGGATTAATAATGATAAGTTGTGATTACATACCAAATTTAGTGTCTGTATTTTCCCCAGGTAACACATGTTGGTGGAGTAATGATTAAAAATTACAGCTTTTAAGGCAATCTGAACAGAAGCACCACAATTGTAGTTTAAGGCTTATCAACATTCATCCATATATAGGTTTAACTGTATTATATTCATTCATTCATTCATTCAATCAATCATTCATTCATTCATTCATTCATTCATTCATTCATTCATTTATTCAATCATTTTTAGGACCTTGTCCAGGTCAGGGTCCAAAGCCTAATTTGGGACTATCCAATCAACTCTATTTTGTATATATTTAACTGTATTTCATTCATTCATGCATTCATTCATTCATTCATTCATTTATTCATTCATTCATTCATTCATCTATTCATCTATTTATTCATTCAACTCACAGTTTTTTAAACCATATTATCCTGGTCAGGGTCCAGAGTCTATCTTGAAAATACAACCTTCACAGGACACCAGTCATGAACAAGAACAATGGCGGGTTAAAGAGTTTAAGGCTCTTGGTTACTAGATCAGAAAGTCAGGGTTCAACAGCACCCAGTACCACCAAGCTGACACTATTTGGCCCTTAAGAAAGGCCCTTAACTTTCTCTGCTCAACTTTCTCCTGTTTTTTAAATTCAGTGTTTTAAATTGTTTTAATTCTGTATAGCTTCAACCATCTAATAGTTTGTTTTATTTTAAAAATACCAAGAATTATTGAACAGTAAATGATACACTATTATATTGCCTTACATAATCAACTTTCGTTCCCCTGCTTTGGTCCGTATTGGTTATGAAATTAGAATCGAAATAAAAATATCTTTAATAATTAATAACTATTACATCATTAATAGTTAATAGTTTCCTAGCTCTTATTTCATACTGTTTAAATAGTATAATAAAGGGGAAAATATTATATATATTTATAAAGGTTTTATGTTTACATTAGATGAATGTTTCAGAGAAAAAAGAGATCTAGGGTATTAATCTACACAAAACTGAATTGATTTTTTTGCTGATATTAAAAATAATGCTCCAATAATCATTCAAAAATGGCTTGTAATATCCTGATACAGGTGACTCATTTCGTTCAAGCCAAGGGACTCGGATTAGCCCAATGTCTCCATCTTTTAATTGAAACTGAATTCATTTTTACACTGAGTACTTAATCCATTTTAGACAGCCCTCCATATTCAGCATATATAATAGACTTCCCAGGCTTTTCTTTCTCTCTCGTTCCTCCTGCGGCAAATCCATTTGACTTTAAACAGAAGTCCATTTATTAAATCTTTTATTAGGCCCTTTCATTATGTATGCTTGTAAAGATCTTAATAGAGATGTGAAATAATGAAATTCGGCAAATTCTTAAAGTGTTAATAAATCTCCATAACTTGTCTTTTGCAAAGAAAACCATGTTTTCACAAGGGCCTGATATTTTATTCATGCTCTATGTAAATGTTCCGGTGGTTTAATTAAGCTTGTATGATTCAGCTGAGCGTTGTTAGACACATTCTCTCTTTTTCTATCTTTGTCTTCTCTCTGCCTTCATTTCAAACTTTTTAACTATAAGTGTGAGATTGAAAATATTGAAGAAAAAATACCCAAAGTCTTTTAGCCTCTCTTTTCATCCCTAGCTACCCCCACCCCCATTGGGATGAGGATGGTCTCAGAACCTGGATGTCGCTGTCTATAATTGTACATGTTTGGTGATACACAGTGCTCGGTTCATCAAGACGTTTTCCATTACTTGGTCTTTTCTGGTGATGACGTCTACACCAAGTCCTTCACACTTAGTTGATCTATCACGATCTTCATCATTGGATTTCCTTTATAATTGTAGGTCATGGTAGCCTGATTGCCAAGTTATTGGACAAGTGAATTAAAGGTTATGAGTTCAAATACATCAAGTCTAGCAAGCTGCCATTTATGGGCCCCAGAGCAATACCTTTAACTTGCAGTTGCTCAGCATTACATACATTTAAAAGACCTGCTCTTGTTCATGTTTGGCTTGACTGGAACCACATAATCATGTGAAGTCTGTAGTGTCTCTAGTGTCATCATTGAACCTCTTGTGGACACATCTGAACTCAAAGTCATGTCTGGATTCCACCAGCTTCCAGGACCTTGGTATTTTTCAGACATATAACAGTGTGACGTTTGTAATCTAGTAGATCAGATGTTCTTCTATATGTTTTTTTGTTTTGTTACTGTGATTTAAATCACAACTTAGTGGTTGCTAAGTTTTCTGAAACGGTAGCTGAGCGGAAAAAAAGTCAGCTAAATGAGTTAAATGTCACCCATTATTATAACTTATTATATTCATTATTGAGTTCTTAATGGGCCGTATTCACAGTTGGTGACTTTTACATCAATATTTATGCAGGGGAAGTTATTCATATTTAGAGATGAGCTGTGCACATGCTAAAGTGGATTTTCTGGGCTCACCATGCAGATTGTATAAATTCCAAAATTCTTGCTTCTGTGAATTACCAGATTTTCCAGATATGATTTTTCAACAGCATCTAATCCACTTTGTTTAAACACAAGAACATATCTTTGAAAGTGCAGACAAAATAATAAGAGTTATTTTCCCCCGTTTACTGTCAAATATAATACAAGGTAACCTTAAAACAGAGACAAGATAGTAATGAATTGTAAAGACAATGGTACCGTATAAGAACAATTCAATGGATGGAAGTGAAATAAACATATCGTCGGATATTAGTCTATTAATATGTTTAACATGTTTAATTTTTTTTCGTTAGCAGCATATAAAATAGCACCTGATCCACTGCTTAATATTATTTTTCATTTATTTATTCATTCATTTATTTGTTAATATTTGGTATTTGAGAACAACTGTTGCAGATGTATGCAAAGTAGGAACATCAGCCATAAATAAATAAATAAATAAATAAATAAATAAATAAATAAATAAATAAATAAATAAATAAGGGTTTGATTTATTTGGTAAGAATTATGGCTGCTTGAGTAAAAAAACAAACAAACAGGAAGTTAAATAAAGTCACCATGCGACGGAAGTGTGTTTTTGGTTAGTTGGGAATGCTGGCTGCAGATAGTGAGCAGACCGGGGGTTCACACATGGCTGGAGCACATCCGTAATGGGCCTAAGCTCTATCGACTCCAGATGAAGAGAGTGATAGGAATAAACGTGCTGTGGAGTGAGATTTTGTTGAGGGTTGAGGGAGGTGATTTGAGAGAGGAATGAGTCTATGGGGAAAAGGGAAGTCAATGTAACAGCTGTGTGTGTGTCACAAGGGACTAAGAAAAACCATACTCTCAAAACACATCAAACTCACCCACTCAGGCAGCGGTTGCCATCTGGCATATGTTACAACAGCATACTCATAAAAAATATGGAGTGCAGTTGACACGCTTTTTTTTTTTCTTTTTTTTTTAGTTTTTCTTGATGTCCTTTGCTTATTTTTAAAGGATTGTGCAGGTGATTGGTGAATCACAGGGGAAGAAAAGTGTAGTGTCAGCTCAGTATTGCATCTCTGTGGGCTGTGTGATAGTTTGGAGCCACTTGGGGAAAGAATGCTTCTGTTTCTTCTGCACAAAAAACGATTTCTGTGTTTCTGTCCACAACATGGTGAATCCCTCAAGTGTCAATGCTGTTTCCATTGCAGTTGTCCCATTCCCAAGTTCTGCTAATGCTTCTGTATCCAGCATCATTTCCTGATTAATTTGTGCCAGAATGCTTGGCTAAATAAAACCCTGCCTTCTGTTTGGAGTTACTGAAGGTTATTTTTTTTAGTTCTGTTTATTCCATTTCAATTCTTATACATTTTATTTTATTTTATTTTATTTTATGTCAATAACACTTTACCAATGGATATTGTCACAAAGCGGCTTTATAAGAATATAAGAAAAAATGGAATACTAATGGTTAATAATTATTGTAGAGTTACAAATATAAAATTATCTCTAATGAGCAATCCAGAGGCAATGGTGCCAGGGAAAAACTCCCTAAGACACGAATTCAGTTAAATAATGGTCTTCCTGCAATTATAGGGAAAGTACAACAAATAAACAAATAAATAAACAAATAAGTAAGTAAGTAAATAAATAAATATGTTGTCTTACATGTTGTATTTCATTGGTCTGCATCTAACTATCTATCTATCTATCTATCTATCTATCTATCTATCTATCTATCTATCTATCTATCTATCTATCTATCTATCTATCTATCTCTCTCTCTCTCTCTCTCTCTCTCTCTATATATATATATATATATATATATATATATATATATATATTATATATATATATATATATATATATAAAATAAATAGAAGTTTTACAAAATTCTAGATTTAGACATTATTATTAAATCAATTTCTATGTAAAAAAAAAAAAAAAAAAAAGACTGAATAGTGTGTTACCGAAGCCGAACATCACTTTCCACAGAGATGCTCTAGTTTTATTGATATGACTTCTACTGTTGACTACAACATTAAAGAATCATAAGTCAACCTTAAGTAGTAAAAACTAGTAAAACTAGTATATTTATTGCACTTGTTACATTCTGTGAAAACTTTTCCATCCATATTATGCAGTGGAAAAGAGCTGCATTTGATAAAAAGCCAAAATATTTGCTGAATTTAAATCCGGCCTTCTGTTTAGTCCAACAAGGGGATATTTCTAACTAACAGAGCCAAATTATCTCATAACAATTTCACCAGATTTTGCAAATGAAAATTTGGGCCGCTTCTACACAGTGGAGGGTTCAGACCCCATTCTGGTTGCCTGCATCCAGTTACAGGCATGGACTATTTCCAATAAATTCCTAATTTTCCCAAGAAGATTTTATTTAATAGTCTTATATTTCAGCGGTAAATGAGCACAAATCATTGCTGTCAGATATAAAATTAAACTATTTGTATTTAACTAGAAAACTGAGTCTTTTTAAATAGCAATTAGCACAATTCAGCTCTGACTATGCACTGAGATGAGATATTGCCTTATGTTCATCACCATTTTGGGAAAGTCTTTACCAGCAAGGCCCAAATATTAGTTTTTCAATGACATGATGAATGGATTATGTTGAAAAAGCGCATGCAAATGTTTTCCACTGCAGACTGTAACATTTAAACAATAATATCAGGACCTTTTAAGCATCCGAAATGCGCTAAGAGACGTAAAGAAATGCAGTTTTGTGACTTATTTTTATTTAAACTTTCAGCCCTTAAGCAGCTCTCGTCTTAATCTCACAGGCTGCAACTGGATGCACTTTTAGTATAAGCTTTATCCTTACATAGTTAGCTTCTGCTGAATTTGTCTAAGCCTGAGCTCTCAGCATAGTAACACAGCTTCAAGTGCTTCAAGCAATTTATTTCTTTCCAGCGCAGTACCGCATGCTAGATGTAGTGCTAGATCAAGCTTCCCAATTAGATAAACCATCTATACATCAACAGGACAGTACTGGTAAAGTGTTGGCCTTAATAATCTGTAGATCTTTCAATAAAACCAAATAAGCAAAATAATTTCAAAAAATGAAAAATTCTGCTATCCATCTATTCATCTATCCATCAATTTTCTACAGTATACTGCTTTTCCTACACAGAGGTGCACTGTGTGGAGAACACCTTGGACACGCACACACACGCACACACACACACACACACACACACACACACACACACACACACACACACACACACACACACACACACACACACACATATTCAAATAGCCAAATTTTGAGATGCCAATCAGCCTATAACATATGCCTTTGCACTCGGGATTACACAAACATACCTGGAGGAAACCCGTGGGTCACAGAGACAACATGCAAACCCCAAACCCTGGAGGTGTAAGGCAAACATGCTAACCACTGATTATCATTACACACATCAAACCAAATGCTTGCTTACCAAAAGGATGTTACTCTAGTGTTACATTACCTTAGGGCTTAGCATACAGTCACTTTCCGTAATTGCATTACTATTAGATTATCTCCACCAATTATCATAATTCTTCAAACTCCTTTCATCCTATCTCCTTGCTTTCGGTTTGTTGGGTTTTTTTGAAAAGTGCAGAATTCAAGTAACTTTAAAACAGTTTATAACCGTAAAACAGACTTTTAAGCACTAAGGATTGCAATAACTTTATAAATCATTCCTATTAGTGGGACAATAAAATAAAACATATGTAAATATAGAGGGGCACGGTGGCTTAGTGGTTAGCACGTTCGCCTCACACCTCCAGGGTTGGGTGTTCGATTCCCGCCTCCGCCTTGTGTGTGTGGAGTTTGCATGTTCTCCCCGTGCCTCGGGGGTTTCCTCCGGGTACTCCGGTTTCCTCCCCCGGTCCAAAGACATGTCCGTAGTGTGTGAGTGAATGAGAGTGTGTGTGTGCCCTGTGATGGGTTGGCACTCTGTATAGGGTGTATCCTGCCTTGATGCCCAATGACACCTGAGATAGGCACAGGCTCCCCATGACCTGAGTAGTTCGGATAAGCGGTAGAAAATGAATGAATGAATATGTAAATATAATTACAGTATTAAACAAAACGCCATTCAGTACATTTACCTGAGGCAGAACCCATATGTGAAGATGGTTACGCACTGACCATAAAGCACTGATTTTTAACTTAAAGCTTTAACCACTCATTAAAAACTAGTTTTGAGTTGAACCCAAGGATGACACAAGGATATTTTTTTCCTGTTCTCACCCCTGCCGAAAATGTTAGATATCCTATTATGACTATTACTTTTTACCTTACACCAGTGCAGAGCATCATTTATCTAATTCTTTAAAGTATAATCTAGCAGAATAATTACACAATACGTTGCTGTAAAATGAATACTGGAAATATAATAAATGTTTCTTGTAATGTTAATATACTGTAGTTATAAACCAGTGATATAAGTAAAGTAGGTTACAATGAGATAAGAAATAATTTTAACTAGTGCAACTTTCAGTCAGCAGCAAGTCCGTTTAAACATAATACACGAGAAGGAACTTATAATAAGAAGATAAAAAGTAAAGAACAGAAGACAGTGTAAAATACATACATAAGTGTAACTACTTGATTATTGAGATATAAATATTGCACATAACATAAAGCGTTTAGAGGCATATTGAAGTTTAGGAAAGAAGCTGCACTTCAATCTGTTTATGTGGGACTTGAAGGCCCTGTACCTCTTTCCAGACATTAATGGATGTCCCTTGGAATCTTTTATCAAATGTTTTACTGAATATATCGTACAATACATTAGATAACATTTACATTTATGGCATTTGGCAGATGCTGTTATCCAGAATAACTTACATTTTATCTCATTTATACAACTGAGCAATTGAGGGTTGAGGGCCATGATTAGAGGCCCGGAATTGACAGTTTAGTGGACCTGGGATTTGAGCTCACAACCTTCTGATTTGGTAGACTAACAACTTAACCACTAGGTTACCAAGTCCCTTCCCCTCCACCTCCCTCCAATAGTACTGACATAATAAGTAATATATTTGAAATGATGTTTGAAATGACACCTTTCATATAATGTCTATTATAACATCAGAGTCCCTGACCAAAATGTGGCATAAGCTGACATGGTGTCATTACATTTACATTACAATACAGAGCTGTCATGCCAATATTACAACATTACCAAATCCCTTGAGACATTTATAGCATGGTTATGTCAACTTTATGCCACGGGCTTCAGTAGATCACTGAGAATGTCTTCTGATTCCATAACTATGACCATTGTATATCAGAGGCCTTGTACGAATCAGGAAAAGTATGTGACTCCATGAATAGATGTTGTAGGATACTGTAGCTACCTACACTACTAAGACAGTAGGATGTCCCTGTATAAAAGTGTGCCTTTATAGAAGAGCTGAAAAAATGTCCAGGTGCCAGTTGTTAGAGCTCAAAGAAAGATAAGGGCAAAAGCGTGACAATCTGCTGTTTGTTTCTCGTTTTCTCTCATTTGAACCTTAACCAAAAAGTCATCAATGCCATCTGGGCTCTAGTACAAGGAAACATGCTGTCGGAAGAAGTGCTATTCAAACCATTAAGTTCTATACCTAACCCTAGTATTAATCTTTATAATAACAACAGCTACTACTAATACTATAGACAATAATAATAATAATAATAATAATAATAATAATAATAATAATAATAATAATAATAATAATAATAATAATAATGATGATGATGATGATGATGATGATGATGAGGAGGAGGTAATACAATGGATAGTCCAGCTCCTCACAGCTCCAGGGTTTTAAATTCTTTTTTTCTGCTTGTGTCCATGTGGGTTTCCTCTGGGTTGAGAATTTTTTCCTCTTTATGTGGAAGGAGTATCAATAAAATAAAATAAAGAGCCAAAGTGTTCTCTGATGGCCAAACATAAAAAAATAATACCGTGTGAAGGAAAACAATCTGTCTTTGCAGTGTAGTACAAAATAAAATCAAACACTAAAACACAAGCAACAATAACACAGCCGAGGCAGTAACACTCTGGTAGTGCAATCTCACCAAGAGAACTTTCTTCACTCGCACACGCTCAAGAATTAGCTTTGTCCAGTATGATAAGAGTCAGTCACACAACCATGCAAACTGTGGACTGATGACCATAGGTGTGTATGTTTTTTTATTTTATTTTATTTTACTATTATTATTATTTTGTGTGTGTGGTGTGTGTGTGTGTGTGTGTGTGTGTGTGTGTGTGTGTGTGTGTGCGTTTGTGTGTGTGCGTTTGTGTGTGCGTTTGTGTGTGTATGCGTGTGTGTGTGTGTGTTTGTGTGTGTATGCGTGTGTGTTTGTGCATTTGTGTGTGCGCTTGTGTGTGTGTGTGTGTGTGTGTGTGTGTGTGTGTGTGTGGTGCCATGAAATCGGTCTCATAGGGTACATTTGGGGGCAGTGGTGGCTCAAGTGGTTAAGGCTCTGAGTTGTTGATTGGAGGATTTGGGTTCAAGCCCCAGCATTGCATCTGTTGGGCTCTTAACTCTCACTCCTCCGAGTGCAATGTATCATAGCTGCCCCTTCTCATGGTTATGTAAAGAATTCCACTGTAATGTAAATGTGGTGATAATAAGAGCTTCTATGACCCAGTTTGATTCGTTCTTTCAACTTGTCTCAGAGTTCAAAAGTTATGACCATGAAAATAATGTATTATATTATACAGTATATATGAGGCTGATGGCAGCACCAGAACACTGGCCAAATGACCGACTCCAATCAGTGTGCCAAATTTTCCAATTTATAGTATTATAAATTTAAGTTAATATTCATTCATTCATTCATTTTCTACCGCTTATCCGAACTACCTCGGGTCACGGGGAGCCCGTGCCTATCTCAGCCGTCATCGGGCAACAAGGCAGGATACACCCTGGACGGAGTGCCAACCCATCACAGGGCACACACACACTCTCATTCACTCACGCAATCACACACTACGGACAATTTTCCAGAGATGCCAATCAACCTACCATGCATGTCTTTGGACCGGGGGAGGAAACCGGAGTACCCGGAGGAAACCCCCGAGGCACGGGGAGAACATACAAACTCCACAAACACAAGGCGGAGGCGGGAATCGAACCCCGACCCTGGAGGTGTGAGACGAACGTGCTATAAGTTAATATTTTAAATTAATTTTAAACTTTAATTATATATATTCATTTATTTATTTTTATTATAATTTTTTTTCTACTTTTTATTTTTAGATATTTATTTCTTTTTATCTCTCTCTCTCTCTCTCTCTCTCTCTCTCTCTCTCTCTCTCTTCGGTTTTTATATTTCTCTAAAGCTGCTTTGAGACAATGGGAGTTGTTAAACAAAGCACTATACAAATAAATTGAATTTGAAGTTGAATATACAACACCTTTGGTGCTTGGCCCCCTAAAATATAGCAGGTTTATTGTTATTGTTATTGTTGTAGTTAGCAGAAGGAACATACTACACTGAAAATACAGGGGTGCGTAATTCAAATATCAGAAAGGTTGTGGTTGGGATGGCTGAAGGTTGAGAAGAGCACAACGTTAATATAATGAAATAAAAAGAAGCGAGACGACATTTTGAGAGAGCCGATAGCCTGGTCAAACTTAGTCATCAACTCAGAAACATGATGCAAAACCAAGACTAAAGGAACAAGCGAAACCAATTAGTAGTATATTAAGGCTGAGATAGTAATTTTAAATCTGAATATTTTGTAAAGAAGAGCATGATCAGGGTGTGATGAGGTTATGAAAAAGAAAGCAAACAGAAAATATTTGAGACAGCTTATGATTTAAAAACCTTTCTGATGACCTTAGGACTTTCTTTTACTTCAGAAATACGTCAAAGTGATTTTGTTCACGTCCTCTTTCCTTAAACTAACATTCTTTGAGCTGATATTTCCTCAAGGATAGTCAAGCTCCTAAACATCCCATGTTTGTCCTGCAGCTTTCCTCTTTGACTCTGATGCCGATATTAGAGTTACTTTAGCAAATTCTGTGTGTTATAGGTGCAGACAACAAATCCTGATGTCATTTTGAATCCCATCACTAATGGCTCGCAGCGTCTGGCCTCTCCGGCCGGATCGGCTCTCACGTTAGACGAGACAAAGGCGACAGACCGTGTTAGTCACAGTCGTTTCAGTCTGACACAATTCGTTCATTTTTACACTCAATCCTTTGTTCTCTTCCTCCACTGTCTCAGAGTATCTTTTGTTCTTTCTGACCTTTGTGTTCATTTATTTCCCATTTCCTTTTATTTACTGTTAAAACTATAAATGTTCATCCATCATAGCTAGGCTTGTGAATGCACAGCTGGAGTGAAGTGAGATTATTACTGTACAGTTCAACTAATAAAAAAGACTGAAATGAAAATAATATATATATATTTTTTAATCTATTAGAATAATCTATTAGATTCCCTGATTTACTAATGTCCCCAAATAAATTTGATCAAATTGCCATTTATTCGCAGGCAGGATCATCTCCAGCATGCGTCAGGGCCCAGAGTGAGTTAGTAGATGTGACGCCCCACTTATCACTCATTTCTGTCTAAATATCAAAGCTTGTTTATGGTGTTTAGTACCATTTGTAATTATTTAGCAGAGAATGTTTAAGGTGAGGAGGGCAGGGCATGGTGGCTTAGTGGTTAGCACGTTTACCTCACACCTCGAGGGTTGGGGGTTCAATTCCCGCCTCCGCCTTGTGTGTGGAGTTTGCATGTTCTCCCCGTGCCTCGGGGGTTTCCTACGGGTACTCCGGTTTCCTGCCCCGGTCCAAAGACATGCATGGTAGGTTGATTGGCATCTCTAAATTGTCCGTAGTTTGTGAGGTGTGAGTGTGTGAGTGAATGAGAGTGTGTGTGCCCTGTGATGGGTTGGCACTCCGTCCAGGGTGTATCCTGCCTTGATGCCCGATGACACCGGAGATAGGCACAGGCTCCCTGTGACCCAAGAAGTTCGGATAAGCGGTAGTGAATGAATGAATGAATGAATGAATGTTTAAGGTATGTGGACGCCTCAGTGTAGCTTCAATATACATTACACAACTCGTCTTGCACCACAAACAGATAAAGCACAGAAACCCAACAAAAATGGCGGCTCTTTAGTGTTTTAGGTCAGTGGTCCCCAACCTTTTTTTTTCGCCACGGATCAAAGTTTGATCATTTTACCGCGGCCCGCTGGGGGTGGGGGGTGGCAGCTATACAATTAAATTAAAATTAATAATTTTTATTTAATTCTATTTAAACATGCCTTTTTAACTACAACGCTAAATCAGTGAGAACACTGAGCTTGTTTCTTTGCAACGAGACGGTTCCATCTGGGGTAATAGGAGACAATGACACCCGAAGTGTGTTGCTTATGTCCAGTTTATTCTGTTGTTTTGTTTCTGTTGCCATCACTGCAGAAAACCCCGCTTCACACAGATAGCATTTTGGAAATGGCAATAGGGATTTAAGTGCTGTGGTGACAATCTTTTTGCGCATGCGTGGTATCGGTGCGGCTTTAGGTGACGTCTCTCAGCTCCCGGTTAACCTCTCGTCCATGGAAAGTCTCACAAACCCGAGAGAAATACACCACAGTAAATAAAATGGAAATAATTTAATGTTCCTTGGGAGGCCCGGTACCATTTGGTCCCGGGGGTTGGGGACCACGGCTTTAGGTGACTGACCTCTCAGCCATGTTTGTGTAAAAATCACTCCCATGATTTGCATAAGTATCAGCAATTAATATGTTTCACTTTTCTTCTGTTTTTCTATATAATTTTTCTGATAGAACTTGATCCCTTTGTTTGTTTAATCTGCTTCAGACACAAAAGCCGTGTAAGTAAAGACCACAGAGAGTGTTATCATGAAACTGGTATAAATCACACATCAAATGTCTCCCAGACTGCTGATGAAAAATCTTTTTTTTTTTTTAATGATGTTTATTTTTTTCCACCCTAAAATTTTCAAAGACTGAACAAGAAATAATAAAAGCCTTAATAATAAAAGTTTTTTTTTGATGTGACAAATTGGCAAGCCTTAATAAAACACAAAGCAGTGGTTTTGTTTGTGTTTTGTAGAAAAAGAAAACTCTGAAAAACTTTGTACTAAATTACCAAACAGAATGTTTACTTTTTTACTTTGAGTCTGGTTCCTCTCAAGGTTTCTTCCTCTTCCATCTAAGGGAGTTTTTCTTCACCACAGTCACCTCAGTCTTGTTCATTGGGTATAAATACAAACACATTTAAATATATGTCAAATATTAATATTGAACTTTTGTATAATATTAAACGCGTATAATATGAAACTTTTCTGTATTATGTTATGTAAAGCTGCTTCGAGACAAAAGCCTTCAAAAAATCAAATAAAACTGACTTGAATTGATTTTAATTGAAATGCATTAGATTGAGTAATGATGCATCTAAATATACATCTAATAATAATCTAAAATTTTTATTCTGTTAATTCTTATTTCTTTTATTATTCGTTATTTCCTTTATCATTAATTATGTTTACCTTCTGCTCTATGTTTATGTTCTGTAAAGCTGCTTTCAGACAATGTCTATTGTAAAAAGCGCTATACAAATAATCTTGAATTGAATTGAATTGATGCAATACTGATATATATATATATATATATATATGCTATATAATGTATACTGATGAAGTGATAAGAAACATAAACAGAACCTCATCCTTGCTATAAAACAGCCATTTTAAGTTTCAATGAGCACAAAATTAGAGGTAAAACCATTCGATAAAACAAAGTATAACTCAGACAATTGTGGATTAAAAGCTTTTCTTAGGGACCCGATTATTTTCAACCCAGAATGTACTTCTATTTTGAAGCACCACACTGGATTGTTGGCACGTGTAATGAAAATAGTTCTTCGTTCATTCTTTCGTTTTTCTTTTGCTTTCTTTTTCATGATGATCTCACAGACACCTATGAAAGATACTGGACAGACAGAAAGACAGACAGAAAGACAGACAGACAGACAGACAGACAGACAGACAGACAGACAGACAGACAGATAGATTATTGTCTTGTTTAGCGGAGTGCTCTCGGAGTGGATTAAATAATCGTTATAGATAGATAGATAGATAGATAGATAGATAGATAGATAGATAGATAGATAGATAGATAGATAGATTGATAGATTTTTTGTTCTCTCCTAATTTTCTCTCCATCATATGACAGATACATCCCAGACAGGGTTGTAAAAGCTTTCTCTCCATAAATCCAATTCATTTAATTTTTTACAGCACTGCTCATATTGCATCTCAGTTCAGCCTAACATTTTTGGAGGAAAGTGGCCGGTTAGCTCAGTTGGTTAGAGCATGGCGCTAATAACGCTAAGGTTGCAGGTTCAATTCCTGTACGGGCCAAATCATTTGAGAAATTACCCCATTGTGGGACAAATAAAGGTCTATCTTATCTGCGCTGTTCCACATACATGATGCTGCAGGTGCCTACAAATGGCTGATATCACTGTGATTAGCAGAAAAGGGAAATTATGAAAATCCCTCCCATCCCTGAGAGTATGACCAAATTTGCTTTCTTAGCTGTAACCATGGAAACGATGTACTGTATGTGGCATTGTAGGGATTGAAACTTCTTGAGAAGGTAGTGCAAACACTTTTCTGTTGTGCTGCTCTGGATTTCATGACCTCAAGTTTATACCCCAGGGAAAGAAATTAACTATGGAGCATGAAGCAATGAACCATATACCCCATGCTCTGAATGTTTAAAGGCAAGAACAGCAGCAGGAAGGAATTTGTGTTGGGTTTGTGGTGAACTCAGAAATTACACTGACCTGTTAGTTTGTCACAACCAGGGGAGGAAAGAAACAGACCAGTACGCAGGATAGCTTCAGATGAAAGGGGTTTAATAAATAGTAAGGACAACACAGTAAGGGACGATAACTAAAACAATACAAATGAAGACACTTAACAATGACGAACCGTAACTTATGACTCCGCCTTGCCATCTGCAACGTGTCTCACTTAAATAGAAAAGACAACGAGACACGATTAGGAACAGGTGTGGAGACAGGGAGGAGCAGACGAAGGCGGGGCAGACACGTGACGAGGAACGTAAACAACGGTACATGGCCAAAAGTCCGGCTGAGTCCTGACATAGTTCCTCAGGAGCTCTTGGTTGCTTAATTCCACTCGACTACAAACTGTTGTAGAAAGGACATTACTTACATTGACATTACTTCCTGTCCAGTGTCACCCAAATGAGGATGAGGTTCACTTCTCAGTCTGGTTCCTCTCAGGGTTTCTTCCTCATATCATCTCAGGGAGTTTTCTTCACCACCGTCACCTCAGGCTTGATCATTAGGTATAATTCTTAGAAATATATAAATGTTTTATTCTGTTTCTATACTTCTGTACAGCTGTTTTGATACTGTCAATTTTTTAAATGTGCTAATCAAATAAATGTAACTGAAATAAAACTGAATTCAAACAGAGTTCCTGGAGACAGAGTGCAAATAAGTTTTTGATTGAAAACGTTGTTAGATTGATGCAGGGTGCCAATACTTTTGCAGGTTACTGTACATTTGCAAGTTTGTATTATCGAACTAATTGAGTGCATTAAAATAGAAATGTGCAAAATTTTCTTTCAGACTTTATCCCATTTACAACATCACAGTCAATTGCTGATGACTAAACTTTGGCTTAATGGCACCTAATTATGCTTTTCAATCCTAAAACAATGCATTACGTTGGCCAGTTATTAAATAAGTGGCAGGAAAGTTTCACGCATATGATTACACATTGTGATTTTAACACGTGACAGACCTTTTCTTCTGAATATACAACTTCAGGATAATGCCTTGCTAACACTCCCCCTGTTCTTGGAGTGACAACTCCTACAGCTTAATGAAAAATTTAGCATGGAACTGAGCCTGATTACCAGCCTCAAATTAGCCATAATGCACCTAATCAGAGGAGACGCCACATCGGCAGGAGAAAAATGGTAAACAGCTGAGTGCTCTCACTCATGCTAATTAAAAATTACCTGCTGCCTTGCATTGTCTTGTTTAGCGGAGTGCTCTCGGAGTGGATGAAATAATCGTTAAATTGTTCAGAAATATCTTACAAAATCTAACCAAAAAAATTAATCATGTATAACAAAATTTCATACTTTACATTAGATAAATTTCAATTTAAATAACATTCAAATTTAGCCACGCCCACATCAAGATATTGCTACTCGAATCATTGTAGTATACATACGATATATAATATATTATATGATATATAAATACGTTAATAATATATAGCAAATATTCTTTTTTTTCACATATTGGATTTATTTACATGGACATTTTACAAAACACTGAATAGTAAAAATAGAAAAATATAGTAGTTTAAAAGGCTGTTCCTTTTTATTTATTAATTCATTCATTTGTTTGTTAACTGTGTGTTTCTACCCATGTATATAAAGAAGAAGCCTTTATTTTTGTCACATATACATTAGAGCACAGTCAAATTCTTTCTTCACATATCCCAACTTTAAAGGTTGGGGTCAGAGCACAGGGTCAATCCTCATACAGCATCTCTGGAGCAGAGAGGGTTAAGGGCCTTGCTCAGGGGCCCAACAGTGTCAGCTTGGCAACACTGGTGCTTGAAACCTCTGATCTTCCAATCAACAACCCAAAGCTTAAACCGCTTGATTCCGTGTAGGAATTTGTAGGAAGAAAAAACAAACCAAAAATTCTATTTCAATACATTGCCTTCTTTAACAAGTTCACAACACCTCTCAGCCAATCAGAAATATGGGAAAACAACCAATCATCATCAGTTCTTAAACTAGGTCAATCCTAAATCAGTAACCTAGTGAACCAGTGATGTATTCAAAGTACTTTGGTACGTCGCTCTGGATAAGGATATCTGCCAAATGTCGTAAATATACGGTAAATATAACCTAAATATAAATCTTTATGAAACCGTATATTTTCAGAAACAGAGATACTACAGTATGCTGTGCTCTTGTTTTTCTACAGCACCCATAAATACCATAAAGACTTGTCCCATCAAAACCTATAAGATAAGCAGACATTAGTGGTTAGCACGTTCGCCTCACACCTCCAGGGTTGGGGGTTCGATTCCCGCCTCCACCTTGTGTGTGTGGAGTTTGTATGTTCTCCCTGTGCCTCGGGGGTTTCCTCCGGGTACTCCGGTTTCCTCCCCCGGTCCAAAGACATGTATGGTAGGTTGATTGGCATCTCTGGACAATTGTCTGTAGTGTGTGAGTGTGTGAGTGAATGAGAGTGTGTGTGTGTGTGTGCGCGCTGCGATGGGTTGGCACTCTGTCGAAGGTGTATCCTGCCTTGATGCCCGATGATGCCTGATATAGGCACAGGCTCCCCGTGACCCGAGAAGTTTGGATAAGTGGTAGAAGATGAATGAATGAATGTAAACAATAGTTCATTATACAGTATACTCAATGCACAGATACATCCCAGACAGGGTTGTAAGTAGTAACTCTCTGTTCCCAGAAGTAAAACAAGCAAATTTGATTCTAATGAATGTAATTCAATAAACTTCCCGAACAAACGACATAAAAAGCAAGCAGCAATCTATAGTTTTTGCAATAGTTTTGTCAACGGCGCTCTAAAATGTAGTCATAGTTATGTGCAAACGATCAAAAACTACACATGCTGGGATTAAAATTCAAGACACAATTAAAGGCAACTATTAAGGGAAAGTAAGAAACAAAACCAACACAGGTTTATGATACCTTGCTGATTTAAACACCTACATAATAGAGATAGAGATCCAAGTCCCTTTTTCGTTAAAGGCATCACCTATGCAATAAAAAAAATGGAAAAATGACGGTGACATTTTGCAATAAAATCCAGACTTGCCATGAAGGCTGAAAGAGGGCTTCAGTCTCTGCAGGTTAATCAGAAAATTAATTTATCTTCTTCTCCCAGGAAGTAATTAAGTGTGGAGGACAGAGGCATCATGTGACGTCGTGAGTAATTAGTTAGAGGCATTTGTGAAGGGGGGGGTGTTGGTTCATTAAGACAATAGACACAGGGTGTATAGCTGGCGGGAAAAATGTCAGTGTTGACTGTGTGTGTCATATGGAGAAAAAACAGATAAAACTCTTTTCCTTTGCCCTCACTACACCTGCGTACAAAGAACACCTGCATTATTAAACAGTATGACTCATCTGGGCCACTGTTGATTTATTTTATGACAAAAATAGAGAGCTGGAATCAGAGTTTATGCTGTGAAATGTCTCTATGTGTAACATTTCTGTAATTAGAGAGTGGCTTATTTGCAGCCTAATTGAGTCATAAATCTAATCAATTACATTGTGTGAGATAGTGGTGCATTGCTGAATATTACAGATGGTCAAATCTGGGCTAGATTAATAGGAGCTGCCCTCCTTCTGGAGTTGTGAAAGTTTTTAGCGGAACTGAAAGAACATTGTTAGTCGAGAAGAGCACAAGCGATCGTTGCTGCTGTACTGTAGGTGTTACAGGACACTATTAAAGTTCTAAAGATTTGTTAGTAAAGGTTTTCTTTACATGTACAGTATAGCATGTATAGGACAATGATGGCTCAAGGCTCTGGGTTGAAGATCAGGGTACAGCCCCAGCACTGCCACACCGGTACTGTTGGGCTCTTGCCCCTGTCTGCTCCAGGGGTGCTGTATCATGGTGCTGTATCTGATGCTGTGCTCTGACCCCAACCACTAAAAGAAATCAATTGGTAGAGAAACGATACAGAAAACAGATACCTAGTATAATTTATTTTTTTTTATTTTAATTTTATTTAATTAAATTGAATTGAATTGAATTGAATTGAATTTTATTTATTTATTTATTTATTTATTTATTTATTTATTTATTTAATTCACATAAAAATAACCAGTGACTTTTATGGGTGTTTTTTTTTCCTGAAAGGACAGACTTTGTGGATTTTTGTGCATTGAAAGGTTTCTTCAGGATGTTGACACCACTATGAGAACAAGGTTTGTGCGGATAAATGATGTAATGCTTTTTATTTTTGGTTAACAAAAAAGGGGGGGGGGGCTGCTTTTAGACCACTGACAAGTGGCATCGTATCGATTTTTAACCTGAGCCGCATTTCCGAACTACTCAAAAACTGTAGTTGCATTCAAATTGTACCCCGGGCTCCAAATTCAGCTTCCACAGACTATTCTAAAGAGAATCAATGTTAAAGAGGGTAAGTCTTGACAGTCGACAGGAGTGCTGACAGAAAATGGGCTATTTAAACCCATATGCGCCATTGAGAGGCTTACCTAACGCCGCTGTGGCTCAGTTTATTGAGTGCTGAGAGAGATCAGTAGTGGCACACACTCTTGTAGGCTCCTGATAATAGAACGCTTTCATGAAGCTTTTTATTCACTGGAACTGAGACACATGATGAATGGACATTAGCTCTGAGTCTGCCACTGAATTTATTGCTATCCTTTCTTTCTTAACAATTCTGGTAAATATCTCAGACCTGTCCTGGCTTATTACAATTACAGGTGAATTTTTAGTGGACTTTTCATGGTATTGCTCTACATTTTGCTCTACCCAGCAGAGACAGCTTGGAGGACCTGGGAGTCGAACTCATGACCTTCTGATCACCTTATTCACTGAGCTACAGTACCACATCTCACATTTAAAGACATATTTAAATGTGACTCTAACACAAGCCCTTAATCAGTTACGTATAGCAGGTGGATTATTCTCCACAAGGGGGAACTCAAATAGCATTTGTTATGTATCACTCTTAAAAGAGACTCACAATTTAGGTGTAAGTTAACTATAAGTTTCAAAACAGAATTGTCTCAAGCCCCGGTCCTCAGTAATGCTCTTGTTAATTGTTCTACAGGTGCTTTTCTTTTGGTCCTGCCATTTCTTGTTGCTCTATTGTGTTCATCTTTTCTGTGTTTACTCCTTGACGAATTTGTCTATTTATACACACACTCCTTATGTCATTGTTGTTCTTCCGGGGTTAATGTTGCTTGCCTGTGCTCTGACACACACACTGGCAAAGATTCATGCATTGCCCTTGATAACACACATTAGTGCTGTCCAGATGGGATTATATTTACATGGGGTCTTAGGGTCATTTCTATTTTCAGGTACTCCTTTGTGATTTATTTCTATCTGGATCAGTCACATCAATGTTTTTCTCCATCCTCCTCTGAGACAATGACAGGACAAATTATTATTATTATTTTTATTTATTTTTTTTGCACATGCCTGTGATATTATTTGCAGTTGACAACATTCATTCATTCATTCATTCATTCATTCTCTACCGCTTATCCAAACTACCCCGGGTCACCGGGAGCCTGTGCCTATCTAAGGCGTCATCGGGCATCAAGGCAGGATACACACTGGACGGAGTACCAACCCATCTCAGGGCGCACACACACACACACACACACACACACACACACACACGCATGCACACACTCTCATTCACTCACTCACTTCGGACAATTTTCCAGAGATGCCAATCAACCTACCATGCATGTCTTTTGGACCGGGGGAGGAAACCGGAGTACCTGGAGAAAACCCCCGAGGCACGGGGAGAACATGCAAACTACACACACACAAGGCGGATGCGGGAATCAAACCCCGACCCTGGAGGTGTGAGGCAAACGTGCTAACCACTAAGCCACCGTGCCCCCCCCCCATTGACAACATATTAGAAGAAAGAAAGGGGCTTTATTTAACCTTCTTTTTTCCTTTAACTCGCCAGTGATTACAACGATAACCTCAGATTCTTGTTACTAACAGACAGGAGTGGAATCTGATGTGGTCTTTTGTTTTTGTAACTGATCCACCTCAATGTTTGACATTTTGCTCATGCTGACATGCTTTTCTGCTCGTCATGGATGTAAAGAGTGATGTTATGAAATGATTACTGAACAATTTCTAAATTAATCTGTTAATCTACATCGCCATGAGCTCTCTTAACAACAAGGCGTTTCCACCCACAGAGCAGGATGCTTTCATTTTTCACACCATTCTGTGTAACTTCTAGAGAATGATATGTGTGAAAATCCCTTAAGATCAGTCCATCTGGCACCAACAATCATGCTATGGATAAAGTCAAGGAGGTCAGAGATCACTTTTTCTTTATTCTGTTTGTTGTGAACGTTACCTAAAACCCTTAACCTGTATAGCCTATGCATGCTTGTATGCACTGCAAAGCTGCCACATAATTAAATGATTGGATAAGTGCATAAACAAGTAGGTGTACAGCCATTCCTGTTAAAATGGATGGAGAATGTATGTGAATCAAGATACAACTTTAGTTTATTTAGTGGACTTCTATCTCAAAATGATACGAACTGTATTCACTGATATTTAAAGCCTTTTCTCTGCCAGAGTAAGCAAAACTAATCATTTGTCCATGATCCAATATATACATATGGTATGTCGGCTCTAAATCGGTTTTGAATATAATATGCTTTTTTTTGTTGTTGTTATGCAAATAACATCAGTGATTTATTGCACTCATTAACAAAATGCCTACAGCTTTGGATTGTTTCTGACATTATAAAAACAGATCTGTCAATCTTTTATAAATAGAAATATTTAGATTTAGATAGCAGAACATCTGATTGAATACAACACAATTGAATACAGACAGAAACATTATTGGATTTAAAACGATTATAGTTCATTATAATTTCGATATTTAATATTTAATGTCCTTCAGAAAGATGGCATGAGAGAACGAGAGCCATAAAAAAGGGGAATGAATGAATGAATGAATGAATGAATGAATGAATGAATGAATGAATAAATAAATAAATAAATAAATAAAAAGACATTTTTGGTCTCTAAAATACCTAAAAAAAATACATCATTTACTTCTTATCGTATCTAAGCCATAAACGTTATACCAAGTGCATGGCAACATGATCAGTCACCGTTTTTACTTCTGAAGCCAACGATTTCAGTCATTTTATTTGCATTCTTGTGATAAATACTGAATCTTTATACACTGGTCTATGATATAATTTCTCACACTACTTTGGCTCTTTTTTCCAGATCCAGACAGTAAGTAATGCAGTAGTTTAATCTCATGTGCTTTATGAGAACGTATTTCACAAGCGAAAGCCGCTGCGTTGCTATACATCACCATGACATTATGACATGGACCGAAGTGAGAGAGAAAATATAACCTGTTGTGTGTGCCACGGCAGATGATCTATACAGTCCTAGAAAAGATTATTTATCACTTTCATAATTAAAGCCAGTATCTCAGTGGACAATGTGTCATATGATGATTAATCAAGTCCCATTATAAAGTCTCTGGACTCCAGTGTCCAAGCAGCAGGTGGTGCTCATTCCAGCTTAAATACAATTCTCCAGCGGTCTGGGTTTCATGCTGTAACAAAAAGTGGAAGAGATTTTAAAAAGTAATAATTTGACTCAAAATAGATATACTTTGGAATACCACAAGGACCTATTTTTGGTCCCCTGCCCTTTTTGTTGCACAGTGTTAGGAGAAATAATTCAGAAGCAGCATTGCTATGGTGATATCAGGCAGTTATATATAGATGCCACAACACATGAATCCACTCAGTTCTTGGGTAGCAAGTCATTTAAGCATATCAAAAACCAACCTGGCAGAACAATCCTCAACCACAGACTGTCAGAAATAACTTGCCTAAAGATAGTAGCAACCTTTGAGTTGAGAGTTTACAAATGTCCTAATGCAAATATTAGAATAATGGAAATATAAGGAATATGTCCCCTATACATAAGACAGAATTTATATACTTATAAGCTTTAGATTATGCTATTTTATATACAATGTATGGACATCTGAACGTCATCGGTATATTTTGGTAATTGCCAAAAATGACCTACAAAATTTGCAAGGACACTGCTGTAGAGAATGTCTTTGTAAGCTGTAGAGTTTTAATTTCTTATCACTGGAACTATGAGGGGGGCACGGTGGTTTAGTGGTTAGCACATTCGTCTCACACCTCCAGGGTTGGGGGTTCGATTCCCGCCTCCACCTTGTGTGTGTGGAGTTTGTATGTTCTCCCCGTGCCTCAGGGGTTTCCTCCGGGTACTCCGGTTTCCTCCCCCAGTCCAAAGACATGCATGGTAGGTTGATTGGCATCTCTGGAAAATTGTCCGTAGTGTGTGATTGCGTGAGTGAGTGAGAGTGTGTGTGTGCCCTGAAATGGGTTGGTGTGCCCTGTGATGGGTTGTCACAGGCTCCCCGTGACCCGAGGTAGTTCGGATAAGCGGTAGAAAATGAATGAATGAATGAATGAGTGAATGAATGGAACTTTGAGGCCCAAAAGCCTGACACCCATGAAGACATGATGTTAGGTTAGATTGGATGAACTAAAATGTCCTACACAGAGCCCTTCGTCAGCCCCAATGAACACCACTGGGATGAACTGGAACACCGACGGCACCCCAGACCTTCTCACAATCCCAACATCAGTCCCTGACCTCACTAATGCTCTTAAAGCTGAATGAACACAAATCCCAACAGCCACACCCCCAAAGCTGATAGAAAGCCTTCCTAGAATAGTGGACCTTATTATAACAGCAAAGGAGGAATACATCTGGAATGAGATGTCCAACAAGCACATACGAGTGTCATGGCCAAGTGTCTACATACTTTTGTCCAGATAGTATGTCAGAGCTGCAGAAATATCAACCCATATAGAGAATCTAAGTCCTAAGTGGTTTTTCACGCTGGGCAATCACCAGACACAATTGTCACTGAATTGTCACTGGTTTAGTAGGCCTAGTTTTCTGTCTCTTCATACCTTTTTGTTTAGTTGTATTTAAAACCGCCAGTGTGTTGCTGGTTTTCCAAAAATTCAAAAAGATCTGCCTCGAGTCATTTGTCGCCTGCAAATAATCAGATGTGAATGACAAAAATTAAACCGTATATTGATTTTTTTTTTTTATCTTTGAAAGACAGAGGGATTAGCCCTGCTAGCGTATTGATAGCAGCTGCTCCCGGTGAGGAGATACATATTTGTATCTCAGTAACACAACAAGCTACTTGTTATCTTCAGGAAAGAGTGGTAACAGGACCAGATTGTTTCACGGACAGTGATGATGGACCAGCTGTACACCAGTTAAGGAAGCTGATCATCCATGCTCTCTGTGCCCAGAGCTAGGACAATCATGATGCCACACCATCATCATGCCATCATCCAGCATTCCGCCCCCATTACTCCACTTACTGTATATAATAACTAATATAATACAAACACCCCTGCATCCTGTGTTCAGCACATTGCATCCTTTATACACTACATGACATTCCATAATATCAAATGTATCTCTAAACGGTTCGAAAGTGTCACGTGATTCTTTTCTATACATTTTTAAAAAAGAGGCATAACACTTTCCATCCGTCTAAAACTGGGAAATGGGATTCTTACAAGAACTTGTTCAAGGCCATTAGAATCCAAGTAGATTCACTGTTATATGCAGAGTACAAAATCTTGATACGAGATAAAGCTAAACTGCTTTTCTGACAGTATCTTAACAATCTTTTTCTCTTCGCGTAATCCGCAATGCCCTCTACGGTCCTTGAGCGCAGGTGTTTTAGTCGTCGGCAAGAACAGCATAAAGAATAGCAGGTGCTGTGTCATTTTTTTTTCATTTTTTTTCCACCTTAACGTTAGGAAGAAATTGTTTTTTTTTTCTATACAGTCTATTAGGTTCCTCTCTTAGGACCACTTGCTTTGGTGAAATATTCTGGTATATTCTCCACTCTATTCATATGCGGTCAGCTGAGATTGTCCAGTATGGAATCCACATTTGTTGATGTTTTAGAGCCATGTAGGAGATTCTTTCTCTTAGCTCACATCAAGATGCTTGTACAGTATCTCATGTTTTTATTTCTTTATATGCTTTTGTGTTATTTTTCAAATTCTCTTCTAGCTTTGGCTTTGGTGTATTTTTGTCATGTGTTAATATGATCAGGATTCGTGCTGTGTAAATATTTCTGCTCTGTGTTCTATGATGTCATTGCATGTTCTTTCATTTTGCTGTCTTTGTTATTTCATGTGTGGTATTAGTTATTTTTTGATATATGTTCATTATTCTAAACCTTTGTGCATTTGTATCCTGTTTGCCCATACAGTATTTCATGATTTTGTGTTGCTTGTTGCCCAAAATCAGCTATTTTTGCCTTCCTGAAGGCCATAGACCCCTGCTCTCTTTCTGATTTCTAATGCTCCTATTACTGCTGTTCCGCTGGCTACAGACTTCTGATCACATCCTGAGACTAATAAACTCATATTCCTATTGATCTGGCCGCCTCAAGCTCCTTATCAATTCCTGATGCCTACAATCTCCTATCCCTGCTGTTCTAATGGCCACAGGCTCTTTCTCCATTCCTGATATTTAGAAGATCCTATCCCAGTCATCTTAGTATCCACAGGCTCCTTCTCCCTATTCTCCTGTTCTTGCCATCTTGGTAGGCACAGGCTTCTCTCTTTTCCTGATGCCTAACCTCTCCTATTCTTTCCACATCGGTACCTACAGGCTCCATCTCCATTCTTGATGACTACAATGATGATGGGTCTGCCACCACCACTCTTTAAACACTGCTTGTTCCTCATGGTGCACCACTACAGCAACCCCATTGGTATGGATGTGCAGGAGCACATGGATGCAAGCCAGGGTGGTGCAATGATATACAACTGGTATGCAATAAAAGCGGTGGTTCCTGACCCAACTGGAGAAACCAGAAGAATATAAAAGGGCACAGAAGAGGAAGTACGTTTGGCTCCGTCAGGCTCCGTCTCCATTCTTGAAGACTACAATCTTTTGTTCTTACCACCTTGCTTTCCACAGGCTCCATCTCCATTCTTTTATGCCTACAACCTCTAATTCCTGGCTGTTTTTTTGGCCACAAGCTCTTGCTCCCTACAACCAATCAATATCTGTTCCTGCCATTTTTCAGACCACAGGCTCCAGCTCCCATCCAGGGACAAACCAGATCCAGATCATTGATAAACGACAGACTTCACCATCCATGTCCTACTGCATACTGATTCAAGTGATTACTGTTATATTGTTATCCTCAACAATAACGACATGCTGATATCATTATTCTTATAAAGAGCTCCTAGACAGTATGATATGATTTCAAATATTGGCCAGAAAGTTTCATCCTTTCATAGCTGCCCACTAGAACTACATGACAAGGACAGGACTAAAGACAGGACAAGACAACAGTAGATTCCGTGCTGCACAAGGCAAAGCAGCACAGTTATATAGACAGGGTAATCACAATGGGAAACAGGTGTGTGGAAACGGGAGGAGCAGACAAGGGCGGGGCAGACACGTGACGAAGAACATAAACACATGCCCGTGGCCAAAGTCCGGGCTGAGTCCTGACACATGATCTTTTGCATCTATACAACATCTGTTTGACTGTGTTTTTATAATCACACTCTCCATTGTCACCCATATGAGGATGAGGTTCCCCTTAGAGTCTGATTCCTCTCAAGGTTTCTTCCTTTCTTCCAAAGTTTTTCCTCACCTCAGACTTGCTCATTGGGGATAAATACATACACATTGTGAACTAAATCCACCTAATATTAATCTTGAATTTTGTATTCTATTAATCTTTATATTATTCTTTATATTAACCCTTTGTTCTATGTTTATGGTCTGTAAAGCTGCTTTGAGACAATGTCAATTGTAAAAAGCACTATATGGTACAAATAGGGGGGCACGGTGGCCTAGTGGTTAGCACGTTCGCCTCACACCTCCAGGGTTGGGGGTTCGATTCCCGCCTCCGCCTTGTGTGTGTGGAGTTTGCATGTTCTCGCCGTGCCTCGGGGGTTTCCTCCGTGTACTCCGGTTTCCTCCCCCGGTCCAAAGACATGCATGGTAGGTTGATTGGCATCTCTGGAAAATTGTCCGTAATGTGTGAGTGTGTGTGTGAATGAGAGAGTGTGTGTGCCCTGTGATGGGTTGGCACTCCCTCAAGGGTGTATCCTGCCTTGATGCCCCATGACGCCTGAGATAGAGAAGTTCGGATAAGCGGTAGAAAATGAATGAATGAATGAATGAATGAATAGTACAAATAAACTTGAATTGAATTGAATTGAATATTCTATATGAACTCCGATGTAGGATCGAGTAAACGTAAGAAAGTTATTTGAGTGATAAAGTATGTATGCACTGAATATCTGCCAGCTGAAGCCACAAAATCCTGCTACTGATCCTATGAACAAACTACTTTTTGACCTTTACTCAGAACCTTATGCTACACAATTATCTTACCAGCTTGCACTCTGTCGCACAAGATTGATGAATGCACAAATAGTCGGTCTCCATTGTCATTTGCATCTATTGATTAAATGTCAGCAATTAAAGGCAGCAGGTTCAATTACAACAGCCACTAAAAACAAATAACAAGCTATCAACCTGAAAGAAGCTTTTCTTTTGAGCTAAACTATAATTTAAGGTTTGCAGTTATATACAACATACGAGTCCTGACGTAACATTTTCTTACTCTCCGTTTGCAAACGAATAAAGAATAAAAGATTTTTCGTTTATTCTTTTTGAAGGAAGACATGCAAGTCACGCATGTACGCATGTACGTGAAATCTCCGACTGCTTTTCTAATGCTTAAATTGGTGGATGTTGGAATTACAGAAGGTTGTTTTTTTTTTTTGACAGACTGAAATGAAAATCTCCCTCAAATGTGCCTGATTTAGAGAGTCTAAGCAGAGGGCATGCATGCCTGACAAATGTGATTATTAAGAGCTATTATTCGGCGTCGAGGCTTTTCGAAGAGGCTGATTTGTGCAAAGGGACTAGACAGGCATGCAGACTGATGAAAAAAAAATGGAATATGAGAGCGAATATATGTGAGGCTTAGTGCTCGTAAATACCTTTTAAATGAACATGCCATAATATATACAAAATTACTACTGAGAAATGGAACTTGACTAATGGAAAGAACACAAATCATCACACGGGTTTGTTCTTTAAATTAGTTATAACCTAGATCGTATCATATCATATCATATCATATCATATCATATCATATCATATCATATCATATCATATCATATCATATCATATCATAGGTTACTTAAAATGATGTGTAATCCAGCATGATTACATTCACGTGCATCCAGCATACTAGAAATCCTGCACCTCTGGATGGTCCTTTTCTTCATATGAAACTGTGTGTGTGTGTGTGTGTGTGTGTGTGTGTGTGTGTGTGTGTGTGTGTGTGTGTGTGTGTGTGTGTGATGAGCCGCATTGTGTATCCACTTCTGCTCCTCAGATTGGTAATTATCTCTTGTCTGAGAGAACCCTGGCTCCCCAGGGGCCTGCTGTTGCCTGGGCTCTGCCTATCGAACCCTCCTGCCCCTGCACCAACAGGCAGGCTAATAACGATTCATGCAGCTGCCAATCTCACCCTCCACTTCCATCAATATTCCACAATGCCAAATAACCGCAATTAAGAGAGAGATGTTAGTGATGGCAGCACAGGTCAAACATTTCCCCCTCGCATCCTGCTGACTTCACTCACCTAAGCTCTTTAAAAACACTGGACTGTAACTAATATCAGTGTTACACTGGATGCAAATGAGGTTGGCATCACAACACATTCATGTTGGATGAAGTTTTAGTTATTTTTTTTTTTTATCGCTTAATAAAGATGAATATATGCTGCATGGTCTCTAAGGCGTGTCGTGAACGGATGTTGTGCACAAACAGTGCCCTACTTTACTGCACTTTTAGTCTGGCTGATTAAGTTTTATTACAGTACGTTGGCGATAGCGCATATTCATATTCACTATATAGCGACGGTGATGCATTATTCAGCCTCATAGGATCTGTAATGCTAATGGGACATATGGAGAATATGCAGAACCTCATTTCTTTATCTGGACAGTTCTAGGTTAAGGTTCATTTTATTTATTTATTTATTTATTTATTTATTTATTTATTTATTTATTTATTTATTAATGTCCAATAATAAAGCCCTTTATTTAACGTCTTTAGTCAGTACTTTACCTGCACAGTGAACGTCATAAATCAACACTTATGATAACATTAGCAAGTTGAATTTTTAAAGTAAACTCATACTTAAGGATTATTATTTAGGCTCTCATGGTAATGAACTAAACAGGACTGTATACATGGGCATTGCTGTGGGAGGAATATAATCTACATGTGCTGTTCATGTACAGTATGTTTCAAGGAAAGCTCATTATCAGTCTATATATCAACTGAGTGTGCACACAGTCATCTATAATGTCTTAATACACTAAGAAATTTCCCCTAGTGTAATGTTTTATTATATGTGAATTATTATAAGAAAACCAAGCATTTTTTTCTTAGCATTCAGAAAGTCTAATTATTTAATTATTCCTTGTGCAGGTGCATTTATCCAAGATCAGCAAAAAAAAAAAAAAAAACTAAATTAGGTACAACCAAGCACAAGCTTTTTTTATTGTCCTGCTTTATTTATACCACTACCACTACTACTTGTAAATATTCATGTCATTTTATGTTTTTTATTTTATATTTTTATTCTGTAATGTATTTTTGATTTATTCTGTAATGTACTGTTAATGTATTTATTATGTTTTATTTATTTCAGCTCTATATTTCTTTTTGTTATATTTTTATGACTCATTTCACTACATCTTGTACATGATAAATACAATTATTTGTTTAATAACAATGACTAAAATAATAATAATAATAATAATAATAATAATAATAATAATAATAATAATAATAATAATAATAATAATAATAATAATTCCCTTTCCTACTTGTGTAGTACTGTTAATGTATTTATTATATTTTATATATTTTTCTTCTATTTTTTTATTCTAATATGGTTTTATTTTTATGATGCATTTTACTACATCTTGTACATGACAAATAAAATTAATTGTTTAATAAGAATGACTAGAAAAATAATAATAATAATAATAATAATAATAATAATAATAATAATAATAATAATAATAATAATAATAATAACATTTTATATTATTATAGTATTACTCTAATAGACTTTAGTCTCTAAACACCTCCCTCCCATCATGATTATAACATTATGCAAATGTACTGACCGCTCCGTGCTGTTCATTTCAGACTAGACAGATGTGGATTTGTGCTCCAAAGTCTCGAAGGAAAAGATTGTTCACTAAACAGATGCTTCAAATGTTAGCTGGTGTCTCAAATCTGATCTAACCTTCAGCTACTCTGTGGAGAAAATCGGAGTGAATTTACTGAAAGTTGTCTCGGGATAGAGCTCCCAATGATTTAAAGCCACCATTAAGGACAAACCTACAGTATGAGAGAAATATCACACCATTCTTTTTAGTAGGTGTTTCCTCTAAGGTACTTCTGTTTCCATTGTCCTTATATCACATGCTGCTTGCTGGATTTGTTAGGAAGAAATCTCCTTGGGTGTGAATAAGCATGCAGGCGGGGGGGTGGGGGGTGGGGGGGAGGGTGTAATGTGTGCAGAGGGTCATGTGCTGAATATGGTGTATTCCTGCCTTGTGTCCTTGTGTCCTGATTTCAGATCCATTGAGATGCTAGGGCATGGGCCCTTAGGATCGTCCTTACTTCCCCCCCTTAGTCCCCCCCCCCCTTAGTAACGTAGTACTGAGATACCATGTAAGAGATGAGCTCCTTAATAATACTACTGTACAATCACATGACCAGAGGTACAGCATTTTGGCAGACACTCTTATCCAGGGCAAATTACATTTTATACAACTGAGCAATTATGGGTTAAGGGCCTTACTCAGGGGTCCAGCAGTGGCAGCTGGGATTCAAACTCACAACCAATTGATCTATAGGCCAACACCTTATCCAAGTTACCGCATGACAACACAATGCAACCTAATAATACTTTCAAGGAGGACACAGACAGATATGGGTGCCAATATTTAAATAAATACCAGAGAGATTGAATGGAAAATACAGTGAGGGAAGAAAGAACAATTTCTATATATTTTTCCTGATAAAACAATTTCTATTTCTTATTGCTACAATTTTTATTTTTACAATTTTATTTTACATTCTATGATGGAAAGTTTGAACACATTTCACTACATGCTGTACTGGGTTTGTGGCAAATTAGGAAATAATCTCGATGTTTGATTTTGTGCCACCACTGATAATATTACAAACATGGATGTAAAGTAAAGGCAAGCAAAAAAAAAAAAAAAAAAAAAAAAAAAAAAAAACAGGTGATAATTGGATTAAAAAAATGAGTAAACTAATTATTGATTACATTATTACTCATTATTAATTAAATAAATGAATATTTATTAACTAGTATATAATAAAAAGGAAAAAAAATAATAAAGATTAAAAAGAAAGTGAATAAAATAATAAACAAACAAACAAATAAATAAATAAAATAACTGCTATTAAGAACTAAATATTTATTAATTAAATATTCATAAAGTATTTGCAGTGAAGTGAAAACCCAGCCTTCTCCTCCTTAGAGTCTGTATATAAATAAACAGATTTTAAGAAACAAAGTAAAAAAATACTTAATAGAAATAATAAGAAATAAAAATATGTTATGTGAAATATGTTACATGTTACATGTAGCAACAGGATGTTCCCTTATGTTTCATGTACTGTACAGTAGTAACGGTGCAAACATTACAGGATAGGAAGTATGATATTTAAATATGTCTTGCCCTTAAAGTCGTGGGGAAGTCATGGCCTAATGGTTAGAGAGTTTGACTCCTCATCCTAACGTTGTGGGTTCGAGTCTCGGGCCGGAAATACCACGACTGAGGTGCCCTTGAGCAAGGCACCGAACCCCCCAACTGCTCCCCGGGTGCCGCAGCATAAATGGCTGCCCACTGCTCCGGGTGTGTGTTCACGGTGTGTGTGTGTTCACTGCTGTGTGTGTGCACTTTGGATGAGTTAAATGCAGAGAACGAATTCTGAGTATGGGTCACCGTACTTAGCCATATGTCACTTTTAAAGTCGTCGATGTGTTTTCATGGGAAGCAAGTTGAACCCGATTACTCAAGTAAGTCGGAATGCCTCCATTTTGAGTTCCTATAAATGGTTAAAAGCATATTTTCTTTGAAACAAAAGCTCCTAAGTGGTGCGACAGCCCCAGCCCCAGGTCTTTAGTTGCCACAAGCCAAGGGAGAAAAATTGGCTGTAGACAAAAACGTTTGTCAGGTAACGGAGATGGCTCTAAGGGTAAAAATCAACCCTAGATGCAGAAGCTAAACAAACAAAACAAGCACAGTTTATTTTAAAATAATAGGGATTTGACAGGTACATGACAAGACTATAAAAAAATAAAATCAGAAATGTTGAACTTAGAAACTAAATACAAAGACTAGAGGCACCAAACAAAATTAAGGTCAAAGACGAACTCGAAGACAAGGATTCCGTGCTGCAACACAACACGGCAAGGATCGATATGGAAGTTAATTACCACCACATAAATGACAGGTGTACAGAGGCGGAAAGGAATTAAGGCTAGGATCAGGTAAAGACACGTGAACTTGAAACATAGACAAAAACATAAACACACCACTGAATCGCCCCCTAGTGTACCGACAGAGAATTGTTCAAGCGAACCATGACAATGCTAGCCTTAACACTGCTCGACTGCTATTGGACGGTAGAGCTAGCTGGTAGGAAGGAACTGGTGACAAAACTAGGAAGCAAATAGGGAATAATGATAAAAAGTGGTACTTTGAGTGGAACTTTGCATGTGGCATAAACAACATAAAGTAAAATCGTCATCTTTAACAGAACTAATAAATCCAATTAGCCATACATTATAGTGCTGTTTTGTTCTATAATCAGCTGCGGTATTTTTATCTGCCTGTTTATCAGAAAGTCTGGGATCAGTGCCGGAGCTACTGTTGTTTAAACTTGACAACTTTTCCGAACAGTCTAAAAAAAACACAATGCAAATGACTTCAACAAAATATTAACGGCAAACCAACGATGGACTACATTCTAATAATTACTTTTTTGTATTATTTTTATTTATTTATTTATTTATTTATTTATTTATTTATTTATTTATTTCCAGGGCACCAAATCAAATTGCCTTTAACACATTTTTGAGTCGATTCCGCTGCATAAATTCCCATGAGAGAAAAACACATTCCGAAAAAAATTTCCCGTCGATTGTCATGGAAGGACAAAGAAACGAAACCGGATAACATGCAGAGAAGTAAGTAAGTAAATAAATAAATAAATAAATAAATAAATAAATAAATAAATAAATAAATATACGACCCAGTTGTGAACCTTTTCCTATCTCTGCCTCGCAGACGTTCCTTAAAATAGCGAATGTCTGAACTCCCTCCACCAGATTTCCTGTGTAATGTGAGAAAAGCTGACGTCTTTTCTCTCTCTCTCTTCACTGTGGCTAATAAACTCACCAAACCTCAACCTTTCATCCTGGCATTTGGAATGCAGGAAGTGTGTGACGCTGATTACTTTTACACACATTGCCTTTGACCTTCCGTCAGCTAATTACCATAATGTCCATAATGGCAGCCTGAGGAGAATGAGGCACCGTCTCTTCTTTTGTGTAATTGTAATTGCGTTCTTAATTTCAGAGGTTAAACATACTGATAGCGTGCAAGGAGAAAGGCCTTGGTGGTGACTTGGAGAGAAGCCTGAAGAAAATTACTTAAACAAACCTTGAAACACATTGTTAGCTAGTCTGTTGAGTAAAGCTCGGGGGTATAATAAAGGACACATTGGGCTCATGGTTGCAAATTAGACCGAGGTTTTCATAGAGTTCCAATTTTTTTTTTTTTTTTTTTTGTTTTACAGGATTGAATGTTATACTCATGCTCACTTTATTGAAATATATAAATAGGTATAAGGACACAATATCTCGTGTTAGTATTACTAGCACTTTCGGATCGTTCTCCAGGTATCCGTATCGCTGCGGCGTCTTTGAAACGGAGTAAAAAGGTCCCGTTGCGTCCTCACAATATAATATGTAACACAAGTAAAGAATCATAAGAAATATAACAGCACTGCTGACCAGTTGATAATCCGATACAACCTTGCCAAGGTTAGACATTTACAGATAACAAGATTTTGTCTGGATAGCTAGAAGAGAGATAAGGAATATACATTTTATAATCAAATATTGATTTTTTTTTTCATCCCGTTTAAGTGGCATGGCATCAAATTGACATTGAAAACTGCTGGATCACACTTTCTTCCTGAAGCATTCAATGGATCTTTCTCCTCAATCTTGCAGCAGTGATTTGTCGATATTTTTATTTTCAGTGTATTTCTATAAGTCTGGTATAGAAGAAAAGTCAAAGTCCCGACACTAGGATTCTTCCATATCCGGATTATTCCAAGACTCGAGACAAGAGATAAAAGATTGTTTGATTGTCATTACAGCTAAATTAAAGCAGTCGTTACAGTACAATTCACTTATAATTTTGTGCAAGCTACAATTTTAAGAAACAAAAAAACAAACAAACAAAAAAACACAATTACAGTCAAGATGATAGTAAAAAATAAATCAGTTATCGTGAATGATGTATAGGTATAAATAATTGTGTATATATTTAAATAGATAGAAATATATACTGTAGATATAAATAATTTATTGCACAATTCTTCGGAGCGAACTCCAGAAATTGCAGAATCAATTTACATACAAGTGAAATTAAGAAACAATTTACATACAGGTGAAAATGTGCAAATGTGCAATATGCTCATACATAGACAGTACACACAGTGTACTATTAGACATACTTACAACAGCACTACACCTTATATACAATATGTACTATTTATATATTAATAAGTTATAATAAGTTATAAGTTAAGGTGCAACAGATTATACAGGTACAGAAGTGACATGGATGGGCATCGGATAGTATCCAGTGGTAACAGATAGATTATTATATTAAATGCAGTGTGTATGTATAGTCCAGTCTTGAGCTGTTAAAGCTAATGTGAACTGTGTAGCATACCATATTGTGGAAATATGCTGTAGGGTGTGTTAGTTATGACTGTTAATTAGTCTGATAGCCTGAGGGAAAAAGCTATCCCTCAGTCCACTAGTGCGGGATCGGATTATCGGATTCTGCGGAGACGTATACCTGAGTGTGTTTCTGTTCACAAGTCTGACAACGTTTAGCTCTCATATGGTGCCGTGGTAGAAGCAGTTCTTAAGTCTATTGGTTCATGAGACAATGGACCTGAATCATTTGATTCAAAAACACAAATGAAAAATATTGAACAGGAGAGCATGAAGCCACTGCGATCTTTTCTCCAGATCCACGATCCGTCGATCCGAACAAACAAAGTTTGGATTTCAGTTGAATTCCTGCAAATAATGTGTAAATTTAACAACTTAAAACATTCTTGTAGGGGGGCACTGCGGCTTAGTGGTTAGCACGTTCGCCTCACACCTCCAGGGTTGGGGGTTCGATTCCCGCCTCCGCCTAGTGTGTGTGGAGTTTGCATGTTCTCCCCGTGCCTCGGGGGTTTCCTCCGGGTACTCCGGTTTCCTCCCCCGGTCCAAAGACAAGCATGGTAGGTTGATTGGCATCTCTGGAAAATTGTCTGTAGTGTGTGAGTGAATGAGAGTGTGTGTGTGTGTCCTGCGATGGGTTGGCACTCTGTCCAGGGTGTATCCTGCCTCGATGCCCGATGACGCCTGAGAAAGGCACAGGCTCCCCGTGACCCGAGAAGTTCGGATAAGCGGTAGAAAATAAATGAATGAATGAAAACATTCTTGTTCTGAGTTGTAGCAGGAAAAAAAGAGTCTTGGAGTGATTTATTAGAAATGTTTCAGTTATCACAATCATTAGTAAATAAACCCATAAAGAGTCGATGTGAACGAGTTGGACTAACACGATCTATTTAAAAAATGGCCTTCTTGATGGAGTTAAATGATTTTCCATTGCAGAGAAATTGCTAGGAATCTGCAGGCTACATTTATTTTTCCCTGGTATTGAAAAAGAATGTCTTTGGGAGAATTTTGTGTCAATCAGTGTCATAATACTGTAGCTACAAAAATGGTGATCGGGGAAGGACACGCAGTGCTGCTGTGGATGGAGCCGCATGGACAGCCTGGAGATATATGGGATTGGTGTGAATGATACCAGTTAGAAACCATGAAGATGACTTTAAACTGCAGTTGTATTTAACAATTTTGCACTCAAGTCTCCATTGCACTTTTTCACATAGTACATAGTTATAGAAGGGAAATGATTTAGAATCACACTTCCTCTCAAGGTTTCTACTTCATATCATCTAAGAAGAAGAAGAAGAAGAAGAAGAAGAAGAAGAAGAAGAAGAAGAAGAAGAAGAAGAAGAATATAGCTTTTATTTTGTCACATAAACATTACAGCACAGTGAAATTCTATAAACACTGAGAGAGGGATTATAAATCATTATAAAGACTTAAAAGTAGGATTATAAATCATCATAAACACTGGAGAGTGGGGTTATAAATCATTATAAACAAAAAGAGAGAGATTATAAATCACTAAAATCACTGAGAATGGGATTATAAATCATTATAAAAACTGAGAAAGGAATTATAAATTAATCCAAACACTGATAGAGTAGGATTGTAAATCATTATAAACACTAAGAAATGGATTATAAATCAATAATATCACTGAGAGTGGGATTATAAGTCTTTATAAATACTAAGAGAGGGGTTATAAATCATTGTAAACACTGGAGAGTGGGATTATAAATCATTTCAAACTCTGAGAGATGAATTATAAATTTGTTATATACACTGAGATAGTGATTATAAATCAGTATAAACACTAAGAGAGTGATTATAAATTTCTAAAATCACAGAGAGTGGGATTATAAATCATTATAAATACTGAGAGAGGGACTATAAATCATTATAAACACTGGAGAGTGTGATCATGAATCATTCTAAACCCAAAGAGATGGATTATCAATACTAATATCAATGAGAGTGGGGTTATAAATCATTATAAATACTGAAGGGAGAGATTATAAATCATTCTAAACACTGGAGAGTGGGATTATAAATCATTCTAAACACTGAGAGAGGGATTGCAAATCATTATCAACACTGGAGAGTGGGATTATAAATCATTATAAACACTGGAGAGAGATTATAAATCATTATAAACACTGGAGCATGTTTAAATATAATAAATATTTATATATATATATATATATATATATATATATATATATATATATATATATATATATATATATATATATATATATATATATATATATATATTATTATTATTATTATTATTATATAATATATATTATATATTTATAATACATATACTTATTTATGTAGATTGAAAAAAAAAACATTTCACATATTTTCACACACCTGTTAAGCCTCCTGTTATGTGACACAAATATTCATATATTATTTACTCATAATCAGTGTTTTTGATATTTGCTGACAAAGCTTCAGTAATATTTTTGCAATAATTCAATGAAATTTTGTTCAATTCAAGTTTATTTGTATAGCACTTTTAACAATTGTCATTGTGCCAAAGCAGCTTTACAGAATGTAAACATAAAACAAAATGTTAATATGAAGAATAATATAAAGATTAATATAATACAACAAACTCAAGATTAATATTAGATTAATTTAATGTGTTTGTATTTATCTCCAAAGAGCAAGTCTGATGTGACTCAGGCAGCAGAGGCGAGGAAAAACTCCCTTAGACGGTAAAGGAAGAAACCTTGAGAGGAACCGGACTCAAACGGGAACCTCATCCTCATATGGGTGACACTAGAAGGTGTGATTATAAATATACAGTCCGACAAATGTTGTATTGATGAGAAGGTATTGATGTATTGATAGTCACCAACCAGATAAGTTTACTGAGAAGAAGGTCTGGGGTTCAAATCCCAGCACTGCCAAGCTGCCGATGTTGGTCGAGGGACACTGTGTCATGGCTGATCCCTGTTTCCTAAGCTGGGAAACTTCCAAAATAGGACTTTTTTTTTCTACTATCATCTGTTTGCCAATTGCCTGATCCACGCTTGTATTTAGATTTTTATCGTATCTGACATTTTGGATTTCTTTTCCGTTGCCCTTATTAAAAGCACTGAACCACATTTGCATCTGTCTTCATGAATCGTTTATTACAACAATCTAATGCAGAATCAAGTAAGATGTGTTACTTTGTCTTATATTTATACAGACGTTTCATTTAAATGAAGAACTACGATATAGATGTGCAATTGATTTTAAATCATTTATCTGCTTAAGGATGCTTGGGGAATTGTTTGTCCCAGCAGTGATGCACTTTTTTCCCCTAGTAACAGGAAGATTGATTAAACAAATAAAAAAAAAAAATGACAAAAATGATCAGCTTCCTCGGGAATAGACAGGTGTAAGTAAAGGAGGGTAAAATTGTATGTAATGTGGCTTCATTTAGAGGTTTTATAAAGAACAGGTTAAAAATTGATCACTGATTAACTGAATCAGCAATTTGATTCATTGAATCAAACTTCAAGTTACAAGAAAAAAAAATCTTGATCAACCTTTTAAATTGTAATCTTCTGAATATTTATTTATTTGTTTGTTTGTTTGTTTGTTTGTTTGAGTAACAAAGTTTGAGTCATTGAATCAAATGATCAATTTGATTCGTTTCTTTTCACCAGTTCTGTATAAAACCTATAAATTAAGCCATGTTTTTAACCCTATTTGATATTTCAGCCTATATATTCCTAAGTAAGCTCATACTTATGTCTATGTACAGTTTATTACACATTATTCACACTGTGTTTACATTCACATTTTATATCTGTTTATTATTAATTTGTTTAAATATTTTCTAGTTATAGTACTTTTAAACACCGTTAGTACTTATAGTACATATGGATTATATTTCAAGTGCAGTATAATCCATGTTCATACATTTAATTTGCCAACCCCTGTAATTAAAAAACAAAATCATCTCCATAAAGTAGTTTATTCGCCTATAAAGTAGTCAATCATGTCTGAAATAAACTTGTACTCGCTTACCTTTGCAGCGGTTTACAGAATTGGCTCTGGTGTGTGTTTCAGTGGATTTTGAGTCAAATGGAACAGAAACCGATTTTTCCAACTCGGTGTGGGAGTTAAGTGATGACACCAACACACCCGTGGCAATGGATCTTGGACGTAGCATGTTCGCTGATAGCTTTTCGAGTTTCTAGTTCTTCACTCTGTCGGGTTCCCAGGGTGAGTGGATCGTGTCATTGATGGGTTCCACCTGTGTGCATTATTGGCTCGGTTCGACAGTTTGGGTCATTTCGATTTCGCTAGTCAAGGCTCACTGCACACAGCCACCTGGCATGCACGAAGCACACAAAGCCTGAAGGCCAACCATCTTTACTTAGGCAGGAAATAGCAAATTCAGAATAAATTTATACTATTACTTTATTTATTTGTTTGTTTGTTTATTGTTAGCTTGTTATAGTTGTATTAAAATTCCCAAATTAACAATATTACATTGCATAGATGCCCATTATTTACAATTTGCAAATTCATTTAAAAATTTAAAGTTTAAAAGAATTCTAAACATTTGCGTAATTATGCATCATCAAACCGGAAAGAGTGCAATAATACTGAATATCAGCATGATATAAGAGGTTGCTGATTGTTGTAAGTGCTAATTATGTTCAATCAATCAATCAATCAATCAATCAAATGTTATTTATAGAGCACCTTACAACAGCCAAACGGAGCACAAGGTGCTTTCCAGTAAAACAACAATACAAAATAAAATCAATAAAATCAATAAGAACACAATGAACATAAAATAGCAGTTGAAACCGGGTCTACGTGTTAAAAGCTTGTATGAATAAATGAGTTTTCAACTGCGACTCAGCACAGTGATGGATCGTAAGTGTGCTGGAAGTGCGTTCTACAGCTTTGGTCCCTTGATGGCAAATGACCGGCCTCCAAACTTCTCATATTTGTATTTGGGAATGACCAGAGAGGTATGTCCAGAGGAGCGGAGAGATCTGGCTGGTTGGTAGACCTTTATTAATTCTGTGAGGTAGTCCGGGGCCAGACCATTGATGGCCTTGAACACACAGAGAAGGACCTTATACTCCACCCTAAACCGCACCGGAAGCCAGAGAAGCATTGTTCGTTCCTATAACTCAGTAAAAGTACACTATTGCTCATGCGAGATTTATTTTATACAACAATAAACAAAAAAATGTTTGCCTAACACCTCCAGGATTTTGGGTTCGATTCCCGCCTCCGCCTTGTGTGTGTGGAGTTTGCATGTTCTCCCCGTGCCTCGGGGGTTTCCTCCGGGTACTCCGGTTTCCTCCCCCGGTCCAAAGACAAGCATGGTAGGTTGATTGGCATCTCTGGAAAATTGTCTGTAGTGTGTGAGTGAATGAGAGTGTGTGTGTGTGTCCTGCGATGGGTTGGCACTCCGTCCAGGGTGTATCCTGCCTTGATGCCCAATGATGCCTGAGATAGGCACAGGCTCCCCGTGACCCGAGAAGTTTGGATAAGTGGTAGAAAATGAATGAATGAATGAATTCTAGAAACAAAAACCTGATATCGAGTAGCTGTCATGGACAGCTTGGGCTATACCCTGCCTGAACACCAGGGGGATGTTATGGCAGGCATTGTTTATATCTTTATGCCATGTGTCTTTGTTTTTGTTTGGAGCTCACGTGTGTTTGCCATCTTTAATCCGTTCCTACCTGTAACTCTGCACAACTGTTCCTTGTGTTTCACTGATTGTTCCCCCATTTATACCGGTCGTCTTGTGTGTGTTGTCGGCTGAGTCCTTTTGGCCGTGTGTTTGTTGTATCTCCTCGTTTCTGCTTTGTTATTTCAGTTGCATGTTTTCCACGTGTATGTATTTTTTATTTTTATTTTTTTAAATAAACCCCCCTTTTTATGTTATCTTTATGTTATTGTTACTGAAGACTAGTTTTGAAGTTGTCCACTATTTTAGAGTAACCTACATGCTGTCATTGGGGAAAGGGTTGTTCTGGTCAGCATTATTCTTTACCACTTGAGTTTGAGTACTAACTGAAGAAAAACAATAAAAAACATCAGCTAGATAAAGAACATGAATATAATAAAAGCCTTTATTTTGACTCACATTTATTATAGCACAGTGAAATTCTCTCTTTGCAAATCCAAACTTTGAAGACTGGGGTCAGAATGCAGGATCAGCCATAAAACAGCAACCCTTGATCGAATGTCAAGGGCCTTCTTCAAGGGCCAAACAGTGACAGCTTAGAACAGCTCAGAGCCTTAATTGCTTGAGCCCATACAATATGCTGACCTTAACAACTCCATCATTCAGAATGAGTAACGTGATCAATTCCACTTTTCATTTAACTTTCATACGTCTATTTTTTTCTAGTAATACTGTTTTTTTTTTGAGTTTATAAAGCAAAAAAAAAAAAAAAAAAAACCATAAAAAATTGCAGCATATCATTCCTAGCCTAGCATGAATAATTGCATGCGCAAAAATTGACTTAGAGATTTGCCCAATCGATCAATGTTTCAGGAATTCTCCATGTAAAAACAAATCTAAGATTAAAAAAGCCAATAATTAGTTTGAGGTTATTGATTCAAGAATTTGTATTGAGTGTACAAACATCCTGAGCTCAAAGGGAAACAAGTCTGATACCGCGAGTCATCTAAACTCATCAAGGCAATCAGCATTAATGAGTCAAAGCATTAAATAAAAAAGAAATAATGCTATTTGAGTGTCATCAAGTCAAAGAGTTGAATCTGTGTGATAATGTTAGGAGGCACTTGATTGACAGCCTTTTGCAGTCAGAACATTCAGAGGCTTTGATTTCTCTGCAATAAGCTTTCATTAATGCATCGCGCTGTATCAGAAAAGAATTAGCTTCCATGGCTTAGACATTAAGACTGCTTAATCATGGGAAAACACTTAAATATCTGTTTAAACTATAACATAGATTAATTAGCACCGCTGACGAGAAATATCTTGATTTGTTTTTCTTATACACGCACATGCACATGTTCTACTTTGAAGGCAGTAATTTAAATTCTTATGGAGCTCTTGTGCTGTCATTATGAGAAACAAGGCTGTAATCAAACACTAAGACAGGCTCTAATTACCAAACACCCCCTTGTCTTACTCTGACTGCAATCGTCCTAAATTGCACGCACTGCTGAAAGCCCACATACCCTCATACACCCCATGCAACACCCTATTAATGTCATAGCTGCTTCACTTTTTCCCTTCATTCCTCTCCGACTCCACAGGATCCAACACCTGGAGTTTGTTCCTGGCTCACATCCATCCGGGTGAAAATATCACAGTAATTTATACTCAATAAATATAGAGACATGTTTTCTTAATAGTTAAACGTGCCTCGACTGAAGGGTCGATGCTTTTACAAATATGTGGAATTTTCCACTAAAGAATAAAGACGGATAATTTTTTTTTTCCTAAAGCTGTTGCATAATGCTGTTTTATTAAGCATTACAAATGTTTATTCGCCGTTCATCTTAACTAAGTATTACTTACACGGGTGTGCATTTCAGTACCTGTTTGAAATTGCAGTGATAACGGTTATCGCAATTCAATTATTCTTCAAAATATTGAAGTTAAATGTAATACGTTGGTGATAAACGGTAAACTATATTGCAAATATTATGATACATTTCGACATCAAGATTCAAAGATTAAAAATTTCTAAATCAATAAAAAATGAATAAATATGATATAGACAGGAAAGAAATACCAAAAAAAATAAATAAATCTCTTTGACCCCCAAAGACAGTTTGGCACATGCTCTTATCCAGAGAGACTTAGATTTGTATCTTATTTATACAACTGTGTAATTCTATGGTTGTATTTGAACTCAGAACCTTCTGATCTGTAGTCTTAAGCACTAAGCTACCGCGTCCCCATAAGTATCTGCCACCATAAGCCTTGGATAGCTCTGAATAAGCCACAAAGCAGTCTAAGTGACATTACATTACATTGATGGACAGCATTGTGCATAATGATGTAAGTGTGGTCATGCCACGAAATGTTAAGTGCAGTGCGAGTGCAGATCAGCGGGGCAGTGGAGGTGGGAGATGAGGGTGAGGGCCTTATATCTGTCCTTGTTGGATAAAGTTTAGGGTTTCTATGCAGCACTGTAATAAATTATGTGAATTTTATATCCGGACTAAAACTGATGTACTGAAAAGGTGAGGTAAACATATACTGTATGATGACCGAGAACTGAGAAGCAGTTTCCACTTTTCTCATAAAAGAAGCAATCATGGCCACTGACTGAAGGTATCAGTGAACTTTGTATTTGTTTGTGGAATTATTTATAATTTCCATCCACTGGAGATGGACTATGTCTCTCGGCTGGCCTGGGAACGCCTCGGTATTCCCCCGGAAGAGCTGGAGGAAGTGTCTGGGGAGAGGGAAGTCTGGGTGTCCCTGCTTAGACTGCTGCCCCTGCGACCCGGCCCCGGATAAGCGGTAGAAAATGAATGGCATCCACTGGATCTAAAAGAGGGGGGTCACGGTGGCTTAGTGGTTAGCACGTTCGCCTCACACCTCCAGGGTTGGGGGTTCGATTCCCGCCTCCGCCTTGTGTGTGTGGAGTTTGCATGTTCTCCCTGTGCCTCGGGGGTTTCCTCCGTGTACTCCGGTTTTCTCCCCTGGTCCAAAGACATGCATGGTAGGTTGATTGGCATCTCTGGAAAATTGTCCGTAGTGTGTGAGTGTGTGAGTGAATGAGAGAGTGTGTGTGCCCTGTGATGGGTTGGCACTCCATCCAGGGTGTATCCTGCCGTGATGCCCGATGACGCCTGAGATAACGCTGATGATGCCCGATGACGCCGAGGTAGTTCGGATAAGCGGTAGAAAATGAATGAATGAATGAATGAATGAATGAGTCAAATGAACTGGAACTCAACATCCCAACATCAGTGTCTGATCTCATTAATGCTCTTGTTGATCAGGGAACATAGATTCCTATGCTTTTTATTTTATTTTTAAACTGGATGGAGACCTGTCACCCATCTCCAGCATATTTTGCATACTACAAAGCAAATCAGTGACTATTTCCTATGAAGTAAATACTTCTCCTAAACTTAAATGACGTTTTTAATCCGAATAACATGGTAGCATGTGAATCCTACGTATCGAAGGATAGCAAGTAGGATGGAAGAAGATGGAGAAGAAGTCATCTAAAAATAGCTGAAGGCATGGCAGCTTACGCAGATACATTATCTGATAAAGAGCAAAGATGCCGCTTGCTGTGACAGAACTGTTATCTACAAAGACAGAGGAAAAGGAAGAGAGAGAGAGAGAGAGAGAGAGAGAGAGAGAGAGAGAGAGAGAGAGAGAGAGAGAGAGAGAGAGAGAGAGAGAGAGAGGCACAGAGGCAGGTGCATGCCTGAGGGAAAGCTGATAGACAGATCTCCTTCAATTCTGTCTTTCCACCATGAAGGTCACTGTTCCTGACACATTCTTAAAGCTGTTAATGTTTCAACATTTAAAACAATCTTGAAACTGATAGTAGTAAAAAGAAGCAAAAACTTAACAAAAAAAAACTTTAATTACAACCTAACATTCTCTGGTCGTGTTAAGAAATAGTGGCTCTGATAAAATATTAGGTCCTGCATCTCTCTGGTTGTTTTCTCTCCTGCCCACCAGCATCCACAGGGAGAGATTGATTCAGGCAAGTGTGTCAGGTCTGGGGTTATCTGCCCCCTACTCACCCAGGCCGGCCATACGCGCTCCAGCAGACAGGATGTGGGGCAACAGAGGGCGCATGATGGAGCTGAGGGCCTTATCTCCAAGCACGAGCTCCATTGCTCTGACTGTGCCTGGGATTATTTACCGGATAGTCGTCAGCTAGAAAAATTACATGGAGCTGCTTCCAGAGGTAAGCACAGAGACACAGAGAGTCAGGTTTGCTTTAGGCTGTGTGATCATGTTTGAGTGGATAAAGAAAGGAGAGAAGGTACTGTAGGGTGCTTACTAACATTTGGACCAAAGGTAAGTTTATAAAGAAGTGAGTGGATGTGAGGATGATGAACCAACGTTCATAACTGTAATTGTCATTATCTTACGTAAAACAAGTACTTAATTATTAATGTATTAATACATATCATTTTTTACAACAACAACAACAACAACAACAACAATAATAATAATAATAATAATAACAATATCAATAATAATTAAAAAAATAAATAAAAATACAATTAATATAATCATTACTAACTTTGTAAAAAAGTATCTGTTCATAACAGCAGAATATAGAAGAATAAACATTGATTATTATTAGTAGTAGTAGTAGTAGTAGTAGAATTATAATTCTTATTATTAATACATACAAAGAAAAATACAATCAAAAAACAAGAATTATATATATATATATATATATATATATATATATATATATATATATATATATATATATATATATATATATAAATAAATAAAATAATGATTTTTTTTAATTAGTTTTAGTATCCTATCATTAACATTATCATCCCTCTATAAATATTGTTCAATATATTTCTTATTAACATTTTTTTAACAAAGTTAAAATGAAGTGGTATGAGGCGGCCAGAAAGCTGAAATACTTTTACAAAGTCCAGGCTTATTCCTCTTTTTCTACAACAATTCGCCAGAGCTACTTTTATTTTTTTAATTAACGATAATAATGGATTTTAATGGAACGTGTACAAAATAAGCAAGTTTCCATTTAAATTCCTGTTCATGTGATCATTTACAATGGAACAGCTCAAAACAGTCACCAGCATCTGTTTGTGTTCTCTTGTGTTAAAAAGAATAAAGAAAATGTTAACATTAACACAACAGGTGACGTTCAATACATTTCTGCACAGAAAATAGACCGGAACGCACGCCAGTGTAGTGGGAAAAAGGTTAATCCTCCTTATAGCTGATCTGTTTTCGCTCTGGCCAATGGAAAGTGAGCCGAGCTCCTCCTGGTTGACCTGGATGGATCTGCCCTACTTAAAATGAGCTGTGAGTCTAATACTATGAATATTTACAGCCAGGAAATGTCATGGTGTTTTATGGCCTCAATATGTAAATATTTATCAAATAAAATAACCTTTAAGTGGTTTACTGCCATAGCCATGCTTTATCGAGTGTAACCGACGATTGGAATAAGGAATCGTTTTACACTAAATGGGTTTTTATAACAAGGCTGTTCGACTGAGTTACACCTAACAAATGTTTTAACAATATACAGGCTTATTTATTTATATCCACAGAGTATATTAAAGCATTATATGCATACACGATGAAGATCAGTGGGTACTAGGTCTAAGTCTACGTATTAGGTCTAAGTCTAAGTACATGTTATAAGTGCTTTAGATGTGATAGGAAAGCGGTTAAGGTGTTGGACTACTTTTCAAAAGGTCATAGGTTTGAATCCCAAGTCCACCATTCGTATAAATTGAAATAAAAATGTAAATCACTCTGGATAAGTGTGTCTGGTAAATGTAGGCACTAGGTTTAAGATCTATGTCTAAGTGCACGGCCCAAAACTGCTCTCAATTTATCAGTTACAAAAAGTGCATTGCTCTAAGAAAACAGGATGCTGTGATGTGGTAAGGAATGAAGTCATTGTTACCAGTAAAATGTATATGCTGTATAAATGCAGCACTTATTTCCCTATCTCTTGCATTTATAAAAATAAATAAATAAATAAAAATTGTAAACTTTTTCATAGTAACTTTGAACAATGTTTTAAACTCATCTTAAGTATGTAACCTAGTGAACCAGCATTACTGTGTCTGATGATAGAGATTTAAGCACTTATGTACTGTACGTCGCTCGGGATAAGGGGATAAGGGCGTCTGCCAAATGCTGTTAAATGTAAATGTATATTATATGTATATAATGTGTGAAAAAGTATGACAGTAAGGGGATAGGTAAGTAATTAATTCAAGTCAAGAGTCAAGCTTTTTCAACCATATATAGCTTTTGCAGTACAGGGTGAAACGAGACAACGTTTCTCCAGGACAAGACAAAAAAGACAGTGCAGGACAAAAGACAGTGCAGACAACAAAATACAAGACAATACACAACAGACAATAAACAGAAATAGCACTGAACGGTGTAAATACTGCATGTCCAATCAATATTGTGTGTGCAGAAATACTGGAACGAACACAGTGTTATAGCAGCAGTTGCATGAGATAAGGTAAAGTATTGTGCAAAAGAGAAACAGCTGAAATATGAGACAGCATGTGCAGAAAGCAAAAACTGTGTGCAAAACAGCATGTAAACAATTTGATGGATGTATTTTGGAAGAGTGTGTATTTGGTGTAGGTCTGTACAGTCCATATACAGTAGTGTGTGTGTGTGTGTGTGTGTGTGTGTGTGTGTGTGTGTGTGTGTGTGTGTGTGTGTGTGTGTGTGTGTGTTGTGCTCAGTACAGTTCAGTTGTTAAGGAGTCTAATGGTTTGTAGACTGTTACACAGTCTGGTCATGAGGCCCTGAATGCTTCTGTAACTTTTTCCAGATAGCAGGGTGAAGAGTGTGTGTGAGGGGTGTGTGTGGTCATCCACAATGCTGTTGGCTTTGCGGATGCAGCATGTGGTGTAAATGCCCATAGTGGAAAGAGAGACTCCAATGATCTCCTCAGCTGTCCTTACTATCCGCTGCATGGTCTTGCGATCCGAGATGGTGCAGTTCCCAAACCAGACAGTGATACAGCTGCTCAGAATGCTCTCAATAGTCCCTCTGAAAAAAGTAGTAAGGATGGGGGGAGGGAGATGTGCCTTTCTCAGCCTTCGTAAGGAGTTGAGAAGCTGCTGGGCTTTCTTGGAAAAGCTGGTATTGAGTATGAAGCTGGTATTGAGTGACCAGGTAAAGTTCTCCGCTAGATGAACGCAGTTGATGTTCAGCGGTCGCTCTGTGCTCTCCTGAAGTCAACAACTATCTCTTCAGAGAAAGGTTCTTGGTTCTACACCAGGCATTTAGCAGTTGTACCTCCTCTCTGTATGCTGACTCCTCGTTCTTGAACTTGATGATATGGTTCGATCTGTGCATTGCTGATCCAGACTGACTGAGGTCTCCCAGTAAGGAAATCCAGGATCCAGTTGCAGAGGGAGGTGTTCAGTCCCAGCAGGCTCAGCATCTCAATCAGGTGCTGAAGGAAGATTGTATTGAATGCTGAATTAAAATCTGTGAAAAGCATTCATACGCACGTGTCTTTATTGTCCAGGTGGGTGAGGGCTAAATTAAGGGCCATGGCAATGGCATCGTACGTGGAGCGGTTTGGAAGATTCGCAAACTGTAGGGGACAAGAGTTGGTGGTAACTGGGTCTTGATGTGCCTCATGACGAGCTTCTCGAAGCACTTCATAACAATGGGTGTGAGTGCGACGGGACGATAGTCGTTGAGGCAGGACGCTATAGACTTCTTTGGTACAGGGGCAGTGTTGGTTGTCTTGAGGCACGTAGGAACAACAGCGCTGCTTAGGGAAATGTTGAGGATGTCAGTAAATACATCAGCTAGCTGTTCTGCATATTCCCTGAGGACCCTGACAGGAATGTTGTCTGGTCCAGCAGCCTTCTGTGGGTTAACTCAGCATAGAGTTCTCCTCGCGTTGGCCGCGGATAGACAGAGCACCTGGTCTTTTGGGGGAAGGGATGGTTACGTTGCCTTGCCGTTATGTTATTTTGCACCTCAAACCGAGTGTAGAAGTCATTCAGCAGATCTGGGAGAGAGGCATCACTATCACAGGTAGGTGTAGCTGTCTTGAAGTTCGCCTGTATGGTCCGCTGGCCCTTGCTGTTCTTAGGGTCGCCCTGTCCCCTGTTCTGAAATCTAGGTCTCTAGTTTTCAGCAGAGGACACACCTTGGCAGTCATCCATGGTTTCTGGCGTGTGGTGTTGGTGTTGGAGACGGTCACATCATCAATGCACTTGCCGATGCAGCTGGTCACTGATGCCATGTACTCCTCCAAGTTGACAGAGTCACCATTGGTTGCAGCCTCCCTGGAGATATTCCAGTCAGTGCACTCAAAGCAGTCCTGAAGAGCAGAGGTGGCTCCTGCTGGCCAGGTTTTTGCCTTTCAGAACCGGTTTTGAGCATCTGATGAGTGGTCCGTATGCTGGAATTAGCATAACAGAGATGTGGTCTGAGTAGCCGAGGTGGGGGTGGGGCTCCGCACGATACACACTGGGAATGTTTGTGTACACAAGACCCTCACTCTCATTTTCTACCGCTTTATCCGAACTACCTCGGGTCACGGGGAACCTGTGCCTATCTCAGGTGTCATCGGGCATCAAGGCAGGATACACCCTGGACGGAGTGCCAACCCATCGCAGGGCACACACACACTCTCATTCACTCACACACTACGGACAATTTTCCAGAGATGCCAATCAACCTACCATGCATGTCTTTGGACCGGGGGAGGAAACCGGAGTACCTGGAGGAAACCCCCGAGGCACGGGGAGAACATGCAAACTCCGCACACACAAGGCGGAGGCGGGAATCGAACCCCCGACCCTGGAGGTGTGAGGCGAACGTGCTAACCACTAAGCCACCGTGCCCCCCATACACAAGACCTAGATCCATTAATTAATTACTTAATTAATTAAGTTAGTAGGTACAGTAAGCAAGCCAAGCAAACATTTATATATGAAATTAAATAAGACAGTTGTTAAGTATAAAAGCAAGAAATTAAATACGCAAGCAAGAATTTATTTTTGTATGTAAGCAAGTAAATAAGTAAGACAGTTATTAAATAAGCAAGGATGGGTGCAAGGAAGAAAGGATGGAAAGAAGCAAGGAAGGAAGGAAGCAAGGATGGAAGAAAGGAAGACAGTAATAGGTAAGTTCAAGTTTGAAGTAAATAAATGAGAGTCAATAATTAAATAAGTTTGTAGATAGTTTGCATAATCAAAATATGCAATAAATATGAATAAGAAGAATCAAACACATTTAGTATTTATTTTGGATAACTGCTGTTAGACTCTACTGACCCTCAGACCATAATACAACGTTTCTTTTTGGACAGTATTTGCTTTCCACTTTGATAGATGTGCCGGAGCAAAAAATGGTTTCCTCTCCATTGTACTCCTGGTGGTGGAGTATAAAAATGGCTCTGCTTCCAGGAGTGCAGTAGAAGTTCTCAAAAATGATTATTGACTATATAATGCCACTGACTATAGATTTTGGCCACTGTTCTCCAGGCTCAATAAACCTGTCGATGGCTTTTTAATCGCACCGCTTTCACATTTTCCTTACAAAACAAGTTCTATAAATCGAGGTAGAAAAAAAAAGCTTAAGTTAAAATCTTTGATCATCTGGTAATATATGACTATTTTTAGCATTATTAATAAATAAGTTCATATATGGCAAGCATTATTCATGTATTAATATGAGAACTTTTTTTTTAATTTAAGAAAATGACTGCTGATTTATTTTATATATAGCTGTATCACTAAAGAGTGCTGTGTTAATTGTGATTAATAATAATAATCGTAATTCCATCGGCTAAATTAGAGCACGCATCATTAATGTGGGATTTTTTTCCTCATTTTTTAGTTGTTCTTTGTCCCCTTCATGCATTATTTATTCATTTTTATTTATTTTATTTGTTTATTTAAATCATCTTAGCTAATTAAAGGATATGGACAGATGTGTAGCATGAATGAACATAATCTCAGGACGATGCATCGTCTGCATGTCTTTACCTCTTAATTATCATGGAGAGGCCGAGCTGGAATCGTCAGTGAGGGACGTCTGATACTCACATCCTGTCTGATTATCGCCTGTGTGTCGGGCAATATCCGGTAACGACGTTGTGGTTTCCTGTGATTTCCTGCCTTTCAGACAGGAACTAAGGAATAAGATCATGTTTTGTTGTAAGAATTTGGACTGTAGATATCACTGGCAAGGAACAAGAGGTAAAAAAGGAAGGGAGATAAATCCGTAATTCTCTAAGGAGGATACCGAGAGAGAGAGAGAGAGAGAGAGAGAGAGAGAGAGAGAGAGAGAGAGAGAGAGAGAGAGAGAGAGAGAGAGAGAGAGAAAGATAGGAGCTTCATGAGAGGAGACACACAGCCTGCGGGTGATTTGTTTAACTTTGAAAGGTTCTTTGGTATGTGCTAAATTTGCTGCGAGCTACATGGCAGCAGATCATCGAGCTCTTTTCCCGAGCGGCCCCAGCAAACTGTGCCTGGGTGAAATGTGTGGCTAAAGACGTGAGATTGCCACTGGGGACTCGGCGGCACTGCCGGTTTTGGCAATGTCAGCCACAACAGTTACAAAATAAATTGAGCAAACACATGTGATTTATGTAAACTCATAAATCACGCTCTCTATGATACATTCTCGTTCATCAGTTAACAGTGAGCAGGTCACACACACACACACACACACACACACACACACACACACACACACACACACACACACACACACACACAGAATTTCACAGCATTTCCATAAAGATGGCTGGAGCAGCTGTAAGTGGAAAGGACACACCGACAGGACAGAGAGACAGACAGGGATTAGATTTGTGTCAAGAGAGTGTCAGTTCAGGCAGGGTGAAGAGGCTTCTACCTATCTATTATAAACAGCAGGCATGTGACTAGCCTCAGGGGCTGATGGGTAAAACCTCCTGAATCCTTGCTAATCCTGACTAGGTGCTAATCTACTGAGGTGTGCATCAGATCAGGAGACGACATGCTTCAGCCTAAGCTTCTCCAAGAAAGATCCTGGAAAGGAAAGAGCAAAGACACTTTTGGGTAAATAGAGGAGAAGACGTCTCTGTATTGACATCAAGTAACAGTTTCTGTGAAGCACATGCTCGTAAATCATTATAGCTATTCTTAGCATTGTTTGTAAATGTATAAAGTTTCATTGTAAGCATTTTTGTAAAATTTAATAATGCCTCATAAAGCTCCAGAAACATAGACGGACCGCTAAACGGCCTGCTTAACATCTGAGCCACATATCCAAAATACGGTTAAAACTGCATTCTTCCATCTCAGAAATATTGCCAGATTGCATCCAATGTTGTCATTTTCTGTTGCTGAGAGACTGATCAACTCTTTCGTGTTTTCCCGTATTGATTACTGCAATGCCATGTTGGCTGGTATGTCTAAAGCTACCCTAAACAAATTACAGGTAGTGCAAAATTCAGCGGCTAGAATACTCACTAGAACTAAGTTAAAAGATCACATTTCTCCCGTTTTGGAGTCCTTGCACTGACTCCCCGTTAGGTTTAGGGTTGATTTTAAGATTCTTATGCTCACCTACATGGGTTGGCTCCTCAATATCTGACTGAGCTTTTTATATTCCATCTCGCGACCTTCGTTCTTCTGAAACTGGTCTTTTAACTCTACCTTTAACTCGTTTAAAATCGATGGGAGATAGGGCCTTCTCTTCACTAGCTCCAAAACTGTGGAATTCTTTACCAACTGAGATAAGGCAAGCGACATCTCTTGGCACTTTTAAATCTCAACTTAAAACTCATTTTTTTTTTTAGAGTAGCTTTTAATTTGACTAATTTGTAATTTTACATAGTGCTTATTTTATAGTCTATTTTGTTGTTTTAATTTTTATCTTTATATATAAAATATGTCTGTACAGTATTTTTCTTGTTTTTATTTTGCTTTTGTAAAGCGCTTTGAGAAGTTCTTTTAAAGACGCTATAGAAAATAAAGGTTATTATTAAACACAGATGAACTGTAGAGGAGACCGGGGACAGTTGTAATACTTTTTGCAATTTTAACGATACTTCAAAACTCATTTTTACTGGAATAACCAATTTGTTATATTCTAAACTTCAATCTGTCAACTGCTGAAACAATGTATTTAAGTGGCTTTATGAAATATGTACAGGTTGCAAAATTGATTTTAATACGGTCTCTCCACTGTTACAACCGTCCCAGTGTACATGAAAACTCAATGAGAGGAGGACAATGCCGTGGCTCTTGCAAAAATCAATCCCCTCCACAGAAAGGTGGGAGGTACAGTATGGATATCCAGAACGGGGCGTTACGACCGTCCCAGTATCACCAACCATGTTTCTATCTCATGTGAGCTAGCTTAACTGCTAGTTTGACACTTGTTAGCCATTTATATTGTTAGCTTACAAAATAGTGATTCTAATAATACTTATTTGAATTCATAGACATTTGATCCAATAACAGCATCCAAAAAAGTACATCAGAAAGAAAAGTACTTTTTTGACCTCAAAAACAATCTTTTGTAGATAACTCTGTCAGGAAGATTCAAATGTGGCTCCCTTTATGGCAAAAATGGAGGGAAACTAACTGAGCATGTGCACAGTGAGTGTCATCACTCTAGGTTGTTTCTGATTGGAGGAATTCAAGGTGTTACAACCGTCCCTTGTTACAACTGTCCCTGGTCTCCCCTACACTATGCACTTATACTATGGACAAGAGGAATGCTAATATACTGTATGCTAACACAAAGATGAGCTGTTTCTCTGTTTGATGGCAAATGAGGTTAAAAACACATAATGTGATGCTGCTGGCTTTAAGAGAACATCGTGCCAACAACTTGAGCTTATTTACAAGACATTTTATAAGATGGGAAATCCACTCAAGAGTTGGCCATCTTAATTTTATTTTCTGATTCAGCATTAGCACCTGTTAAGTAAGCAAAGCTCAGAGTATTGAGTGCATGAAGTGTTCGACATTCCACTCTTTTTATGCTACAAAATTGTTTAAAATAGTGCATATACAGTATGCAATTCTGGATGCACCCGTAGTTTCATCAATAGACCGAGCCTATGCTTCATCACCACAAACCAGTACAGCGTTTGAAAGCTGGATGCAGAGCCAATTTGTGTGAGCACAGTGAACATTTTATTAAAATTTGTATACAAAAAAAATAATAACATGTACTGGATTAAGCAGAGCCGATCGACCCTATACGCTCAGTACGCAAGTTGCATAGGGCCTCGCAAAATACGCTAGGCCCCTCCTCCCCCTGCATCATTTTACAGCGCTTGCTAATGTTTACTGTGTAGATGACAATATGAAGCAGAGCTATCCATCTGGCCATGAAAAGAGAAAAAGAAACAGCAATCAGGTAAACTTGTGTTCTCTTCAAGTCTGATGTCTCAAGGGCAAAAAACAGTAAAGTTAATTTGACGTGATTCTGTCTCTAGTCTCTATCTGACTAGCTAAATTAGCTGTGCAGTGCTGCCAGTGCAAGTGTGAATGTGTGGCAAATGGTATACATGGCTCACAGGTCAGGTAGGAGGGCCCATTAGCAGAATTTTGCTTAGGGCCCCAGGGAGGTCAGGATCGGCTCTGGGATTAAGCACTATTTTTATAGGCTTTTGGTTTAAAATGTTAATCCAAAATTAGCAGTCATTACTGTCAACAATATATTTGACTCTTTTTTTATAACAATGTATTTTGTTACATCGTATAACATATAGCATTGACAGCTTATTAAAATTAGTTTCAAACTGAAGAAGGAAATAGTTTTCTTCTGTGTCAAACTAATTTTAATAAGTTGTCAATGCTATATGTTATACGACGTAACAAAATACATTCGTCTTGGCGAATCGGATATCGATCCGATCTTTCTACTCCCGCCCAATATGCTAATATATTTTACCTCATTTCCGTTTCTGGCGTGATGCACGACTCGTGAGTCACTTGCGAGTGACGTACTTCCGTTTGGGAGGAGTATAGCGCTGACGTATGTGGCTTGAACAACCACATTCATTTACACCTGTCCAGTTTCATCTGAAACGCGTCCCAGACCACCTCCTGAAGTGGTTTAAACCATCGGATTTATATCCGTCTCGAAAACGTTTCGGAGGGCATTTAGACCTGGTCTTTTTACCGTCGGATTGCTACTGTATCTAATCACAGAAAACACATGAAGTGACCTTAATCGTTTCAAATGTGCATGCATGTGCTCTAGTGTTTCAAAGTGGTGGTCAAGAAGCTCCTTGAAATCACATCTCAGATACTTTCACTAGAAATATCTGGCAACCTCTGAGGTTTCACCTACAGAACATTCATTTGCATAAACTGAAGCAGGTGCAGAGTTGAATAGGTGTAAATTTAACTTCTGTACTTAAGTCACCGACTCTGAATATGGCTCTGAGTGGATTTCATTCGTTGGTGCTTCCTAAGTGTGAGACGTATTTTTTTTTCCTTTTCAGTTTTGTCCTCTCTCATGGATTCTGTCTTATTCCATTTCTCCCATGAAGGTTATATTTTCATTTTGTTTTCGCATTTATTTAAATGAACAACATTTTCTTTAACGAAGGTGATTCTTTCTTTTTATTCACAACCTTTGGAGCACAACTATAATGAGCAAGCTGCTGTTTCTACAATATAATGCTCGCTATCTAAATAATCGGTCTCTCCATCCATAACTCAGCCTCTGGCCTCTCGGCTTCAGCTCACGAGCTTGCCTCGGAGCTCCTTAGTCATATTTCAGCTGACTCCAATGTAATGCGTTTTGACAAGCAAATTGCTTGGCTTTTCACTGATAGCTGGTCCCATAAATAATGAATGTTTAGTAATAGCTGCAAAAATAATGTGTATCAAGGAGTGACACGGTTATTACTGATGATGGGAAGAACCTGTTTAGATGTCACATAATGATGCATGTCTAGCTATGAGATATTACCATTTGTCGATCAGCTCTAGCTTTAACTAGGTTTTGTCTCGGCATTGTCTACATTCATCTACTCACTTTTAATCATAAGATTCTCGACTAATCAGTCAAGAATATTACGATCGAAAGTCTTTCTTTCACCAGGCGTCGCTTTCCTGATTCCACTGACTCCCGTGATAAGCCTGATAGTGAGTTTATAAATCATTATCTAATTATATTTATTCATTCATTAATTTTCTACCACTTATCAGAACTTCTCGGGTCACGGGGAGCCTTTGCCTATCTCAGGCGTCATCGGGCATCGAGGCAGGATACACCCTGGACGGAGTGCCAACCCATCACAGGGCACACACACTCTCTCATTCACTCACACACTCACACACTACGGACAATTTTCCAGAGATGCCAATCAACCTACCATGCATGTCTTTGGACCGGGAGAGGAAACCGGAGTACCTGGAGGAAACCCCCGAGGCACGGGGAGAACATGCAAACTCCACACACTCAAGGCAGAGGCGGGAATCGAGGCAAATGTGCTACCCACTAAGCCACCATGCCCCCTAATTATATCGAATCATTATCTAATCATAGGTGTTGACGAGTCAAGTTCAGGTGTTACAGGAGTAAAGACATGCAGTACAGGATGCTGCAAGGATGTAGTGTCTTAGGATGAGAATACATCATTATGGTTACAGCAAGACCTTTTACAGGAATACAAATACAAGAATACAGTAATTAATTGAAGCAAGGATTAAATTCCAGGTAGCATGACAGATTTTTACTTATTAGACCAATGTCAGCCATTCTCGGGTCAACTCACCCTGGGCACCAAAATTGGCGTAATATCATTTTTGAAAGACTTTCCGGAAAGCCTGACCCTTTTTATTAGTACATTTGTGTTCTGTTCTCTTGGCAGAATGGAAATGGACCGACGGAACATTTTCAGTCAGTATAAACAAATTAATTATTTTACTGGTGATCTTAAATGAGTCGGGCTTTCAGTGTGTTTTAGACGTGTGTTTTTCCCTCTGTTCATAACTTTACACTGAATTTAAGTGGTTGAAGATAACAAATTTTAGATGCTTATGAACAAGCACTTAGGGCATCTCAGAGAGTAGGAATGGGTTTAATATAACCAATTTTTTGAAGATAGAAACGTTTGGAGCTTTTCTATGAATATATTGCACATAGTAGACTATGTATTTAGCCTCTGGTTAAAAGAGTTAATGCCACCTTATTTTTAAGAAGGGCTTATAGGGGGTTGAATAAGGATGGCCAGGATAGGCAACCAATATAGATGTTGGGCAAACATTTTTTAACTGTGGGTGGGGGGTTGGGTGGGGGTAGCCTAGTGGCTAAGGTGTTTTACCACTGATTGGAAGGTTTTAAATTTGAAACCCAGTGACACTGCTGGGCCCCTGAGCAAGGCCCTTAACCCTTAAATGCTCAGTTGTATAAAATTAAATAAAATGTAAGTCACTCTTGATAAGAGCATCTGCCAAATGTGTGAATGTTTGGCCATGAAACTGAGAGCCGCAAATATGGCACATCCACAGCAGCAGAATATCAAAACTCCAAAGCTTTTGGACCCTTAAGCAAGGCTTTTTAACCGTCAACTGCCGTTATCTAAGCCGATTGGGATATTTCTACCAAATACTTGTACATACACAAAATGAAAGGAAGCAAGTGCTTACCACCATGACAATCGTTTATTCTTACAATCGTTATTTTATCCCAAATAACTATTCAGCATAAAGCTGTCACTAACCAATCCACACATCCTGCCTGCTTACATGGCAGTTCACTCAGAAAGATGAGTACGACAGCTCCACGTTTTACTTTGATGCCGAAAGCGTGAACATCCTCTGCCGAGTGCCAAACCGGTCCGGTTCAAAAATCAAATTATGAAAAAAGAAAAGGAGAAAAAAACAGCCACGTGACATCCTTCGGAAACAAGGAGCAAGGCAATGTCCCACACAGGAAAAACTGGGAGTGGAGCAGCATCCCACACAGGAACCAGAGCAAAGTAAAATCACGGAGCAGTGACGAAACAAAAACTGATGAAGCCGGACTCATCCTGTGCGGCCGAGAAGTGAGGCGACGTTTGCCACGGGCAAACAAATTCGGTAAAAAAAAGTTAGTAAAAGGTATTTAAGCAGCTAGACAAAATAATATAGGCCTCAAAACCCTCAAATCCATTACACTGAATTTTACCCATATAGCAGTTTTAAAAATAAAAAAAATTAAAAATGCATATTTCTGCTTTATAATAAAATATCAAAAAACTACATAAACTCATATATTAATATAGGAAACATATGTAAATTTTAAATATATCTCTATATAAAACTGAATGCAAGGAAATGTATATGTTAATTCGCTTAAGAAATGTAGTATTCATGAACGACTGAGAGTTTTCCAGAATTTGCATCAAATTTCCATATTACATGACACACCTAAAGTGATTAACATCTAAAAGTGCAACTAGAGATTCTGTTACTGCAGTTCGATACACAGATCACGGTCATACTCGGATCGCTTATTTAAATTATGTAGATCCAAAAATGTAACTGTCCAGAGACATGCATGGTAGGTTGATTGGCATCTCTGGAAAATTGTCCGTAGTGTGTGAGTGTGTGAGTGAATGAGAGTGTGTGTGTGTGTGCCCTGCGATGGGTTGGCACTCTGTCCAGGGTGTATCCTGCCTTGATGCCCGATGACACCTGAGATATGGGGCATGGGGTCAGTGAACAGGGGCAGCTATGAGACAGCACCCCTGCTAAAGGCCTTGCTTGGTTCTCCAACAGTAGCAGCTTGGCAATGCTTTGTACCCTGACTTTCCTATCAACAAACCACATACCAACTTAATCATTGGCACCACCACTTCCCCATCAAGACCAAATGTAATAACACCCATAATGACAAAAGTAATAGCAGCCCATAAAAGCAGGAAGGGTTAGTGTGTGTTGATGGTAACCGATGCTCTGCAATGGCTGAGCTGCATTACTGGATTTAGCATACACCGCAGTACACTGATCCCTGCCCTCTTTTACCCCTATGGAATTTTGATGCCGTTTTGTGTTTTGTTGTTAATTAAATGTGCTATGAATGGACTTTGTCATTTGTAGCTTGTTGCCATTTATCAACCATAGGTAGTGGGGGATGTGGTAGCTTAGTGGTTATGGCATTGGCATATTACTAATTGGAACATTATGAGTTTGAATCTCAGGTCCACCAAGCCCGGCCCCTGACCAAGCTCCTTAACCTTCACTTGCAAGACTGGATAAGGGCATTTTAGCTCAACAAGATTTTATTAGCAAAGCCTTAATCAGATGGCTTACCACCAATCTTAAATCAATGCAAACAACTCACTAGAGGATCAGGAAAGTGTTCAAAGTGTTCTTTCTAATGTTGATTTGACCCGGTGCTCACTTTTATGTCCTGAGGTAAGCTATTATGTGAAACTCATTGGTCCTTTGGGTAAGGAGACTGAGGATGAGACAGCAGGGAACGTGATTGAAAAGTGTCTGCAGAATTCTGGGTTTGTTTTCTTTGGCTAAAAAAGGTTGTTGTTCCCAGTGTGACAGATGACGAGGCGTTCGCTGGGTGCTGATGAGGTAATGATGATTGTGGCGGGAATTATAAAGGACGTGCTGGCAGCGGGCGTGATTACATTTAGATCGCTATCTCCCCTGCTAATAAAACAAAATGCTTTCTTCTGTGAGCTGCTTTTAAGTGCTGGGATTAATTCAATCAAAGATAACAATTGATCATTATCATGATTGTCACAGCTATAGCGGCAGTTTTTTTTTTTTTTTTTGTCCTTTGCTATTTTGTTGTTTTCTAAAATTGCATAGAAGTTTGGATGAGAAAAGTAATCGCTATTATCGTTTGATGTCGCAGAATTCAAAGAGAAGAAAAGCAAACATGGAACAGCATTTATCCATCTCACCATGATGATGATGATGATGATGATGATGATGAAGAACCATTATCTATGAGATCTTTGAAGACTTTTGACTCCTCATCAAAGCTGCATGTCATGAAAGAGGAAGAAAATAGTCCGGAATCAGACATGAAACATAAAGTGGATCTCATTCCTCTGATGTTCCTCTGAAGAACACCCAGAGTTATAAAAGGCATAATGACCACATTATAAGCTTCATAAAACTCTGTTTTTGTAGTCCTTCAGAGCTCATTAGAGAGTGATATCAAACTTAAACCATACCCTTGAAGAACTTTGTCTCCAACACCATCATTTTTTTCCCTCCCTTTTTTCTCTACGTCTTTTTTCTCCAGGCTTTGGACTGATTTCATATTACAAGCGTCTATATACTGTAGATCTTTCCTTTTTTGTCGTTGTTTTGCTTTAACTCCAAATGGACACATTAGTCTTGCATACTTTATGCAAAATTAACATTTGGTTTTAATCCTTCATGCACATAACTCAAGGCATTTTGAAAAGAGCTGATTCATAGATGAACAGATTTCTTTCTTTCCCTATCGTGTGGTGCTGATGGTTTACCTGACACTCTGGATACATATGCTGGAGTGTGGAATGTTTTGACTGACCTGACACTCTGGATACATATGCTGGAGTGTGGAATGTTTTGACTGAGAGATATGAGGTGCTTATGATGTGCCGTGATGAGTCAACCTGTCATATTAAGTCATAACTCTGCATATTAAGGAAAAGTGATAGACATGCACAGACTGACAGACTGTTTTTTTTTTTTTTTTTTTAAGGATTATTTTTTTTGTTGGGGTAACAATACACAAAGCTATGTTTACGTTGTATTGTATTTCAATACCCTCTCATTATATACAAATCCGTATATATATAATATAAAATTTATATATAGGGATATTATGTATTTATTAATATTATATTTAATATTTTTATTTCAATATTTGTCCACATAATTTACATTTACAGTTCACATTATCCGTTTACATTTACATTATAAGTTAGGACTTGTACTGTTAGGACTGCTTTAATTTTGCTTTACTCAGTATATTGACAATAAAAGTATCTTGAAATCTAATTTTGAGTCTAATATTTTAGACAAAAGCTGATATTCCAAAAAATAAATAAATAAAACAAAATAAATAATAATCCAATAAACAGGATTATCTGAACCTGATTAGATAAGGAAGACATGTGTGCATGCTGTTGTAGGAAAATAACTGTTAATACTCTGAAATCCTGAAATATTTTATTTCTTGTATAGTGCTACTAATTTGCCAAAGTTTACAATTTTTTAATTTATTAACAAATCATTTTTTGAACTTTTTTTATGTACTTTTTATTCCTTAATAGTTACATATTAGCTCAGTGAAATTCTGTTAATAGCCGCCTTAATGTAAGTAACTTACATTAAGGCGGCTATTAACAGAATTTCTTTTACCAGTCACAGTCTCTTCTCTTCTCTTCTCTTCTCTTCTCTTCTCTTCTCTTCTCTTCTCTTCTCTTCTCTTCTCTTCCCTTCGAACCTAAATAAAATATTATAACATGTAATATTTCTATCTTTTCTACTCCAATGTAACATCAAAACAAGCGAAAATTGCATACAAAGAAATAAAATGTATTTATGATTTATGAGCAAGGCACCGAACCCCCCAACTGCTCCCCGGGCGCCGCAGCATTAATGGCTGCCCACTGCTCCGGGTGTGTGTTCACGGTGTGTGTGTGTGTTCACTGCTGTGTGTGTGCACTTTGGATGGGTCAAATTCAGAGAACGAATTCTGAGTATGGGTCACCGTACTTAGCCGTATGTCACGTCACTTTTAAAGAAGATGAATGCACGGTGGCTTAGTGGTTAGTGCGTTTGCCTCGATTCCTGCCTCCGCCTTGTGTGTGTGTAGTTTGCATGTTCTCCCCGTGCCTCGGGGGTTTCCTCCGGGTACTCCGGTTTCCTCCCCCGGTCCAAAGACATGCATGGTAGGTTGATTGGCATCTCTAGAAAATCGTATCCTGCCTCGATGCCCGATGACGCCTGAGATAGGCACAGGCTCTCCGTGACCCGAGGTAGTTCGGATAAGCGGTAGAAAATGAATTTATGAATGAAGCCATAAAATTCTATAAATGACAACGTAATGTGTGTGGCATCAGGGTGATTTATTATCTTTTAAACCTTTTATTTTAAGTTTAATACATTAATTTATCTAACCCTTCTTAACAATATAGCTTTTTTCTATTCCACCAGCAGGAGGAAATTTGACTTTAGACATTTTCATTCAGTATGAACAAATGAATAAATTCTGGCTATGAGTCTTATATAAAATGAGACAGGATGAGACGTGTGTTTTCCCTCGGTTGGAATTTTAGTAGTTATTAAAGTCTTATGAACATGCACTTCTGGTATCTCAGAGTTTGATATCATCATTTACTCTAAAGATAGAAAACTGTAAAGACATTGTATTTACATTGTACAATTAAATTGTACAATTTACATTTTCTGTAAATACATTGCTCCTATTAGGATAGGATGAAAAATAAATACTTAGAATTCAATAAATATTTATTGGCATTGTTTAATAAAGACAGTGAAAAACCGTGTAGCAGCTCTGCAGATGTAGCAGTGAACAGACATTGTAAACAGGTTAATAAACAGCATTATGTACAGGACAGGTAGACAATATAAACACACAAGGACATTTATATAAATGACAAGGCATAAATAGATACAAAATATGGGTGTTGTAAATATATAAATAAACTGAGGTAGTGCAAGCAGAGTAATAATGCAGTATAGTAGTGTAGTATGTAGAGTACTGTATTATTGCACCTAGTTATGGTGCAGTACAGTAGGTGTTAGGAGGGGGGTTATTGCACGAGTTCTGTTTGCGGATGGGATGCATTTATGCATTAGAATGCCTGGAGGAAACACAGAAATACTTAAGACAGACTACAAATTCTTAAAACCCTAAGTGTCTGCTTTGATCAGACCTTCATATTTACCCTCACTGTGAAGAGAGACATGACAATATGTCTAAAATCTGAATGCACACTTTAAAATCTTCACTCAGCTCTGAATACGGTCCTGAGTGTCTTTCCGATCCTTGACTCATGGGCTTCAAGTTTTGCCGCATGAAATAAATGTTGTTGATGGAAAACAATCAAATATTTTATTTATCAAAAAAGATCATGTTTTTGATATCAAAAAACAATACTCAATCACATATCTGTGGATGGGGCGAACGGAGACGTTAGTCGGGTCTTCATCGGCGATCATTTGCAGACTTCGGCAGGAAGGAATTAGAGTTAGAGCTGTGGTGAACTCGGAAATTGCACTGACCTGTTAGTTCCTCAATATCTCTTAGTTGCACGATTATAAAATGTTGTAGAAAGAACATTATTTACATTTACATTATTTCTTGTCCAGTGTCACCCAAATGAGGATAATGTTCCCTTCTGAGTCTGGTCCCTGTCGATGTCTCTTCCTCATATCATTTCAGGGAGATTTTCCTCACCATCATCAGCTCAGGCTTGATCATTAAAGATAAATCTAAGAGATAAAGAGTAACTTAAGTTTTGTACTTTCAAATGTTAAATGATTCTATTTATATAGTTATGTAAAGCTGCTCTGAGACCATGTGAATTGTTTAAAGTGCTCAAGTCAAGTCAAGTCAAGTCAAGAAGCTTTTATTGTCATTTCAACCATATATAGCTGTTGCAGTACACAGTGAAATGAGACAACGTTTCTAAAGGATCATGGTGCTACATAAAACAAAGACAGAGCTAAGGACTTAGTAAGTTAATCCTAGCCACATAACGTGCAACTGTGCAACCTGGTGCAAACAGTGCAGGACAAGACAGACAAGCCAGTGCAGGACAAAAGACAGTGCAGGACAAAAGACAGTGTAGACAAAAAGTTACGAGACAATACAAAAAATACAAAAAATACAATACACAAAAGACAATAAACAGTAACAGAAACAGTGTCGACCGACCGGTGTATATACAGTACTGTATGTGAATACTGAATGTTCAGACAATATTTCGTGCAGTAACAGATAAATAGAATAAATTGAATTCAATTAAATGAAATTAAAAGTTGAACCTGTGCTGAACAACCATTGGAAGCTCCTAATGGTATCGATTGGCTTATTGAAAGGATAAATATTAATAACATATTAATGAAAACAATTTAAAATAATCTTTTTTTTCTTCTGTTTTTCTATATTCGTGTAAAGCTGCTTTACAAAGCAATAGTTTTACAAGTGCTATACAAATAAAAATAGAATTAAATATTAAAATGGGTTTAAGGCTGATTTCCTATCAGTCATTATATGAAGCCAGCATAGTGCAGCATTATCAGATCACACGCTGGCGTTGAGAACACACGAACCCTGGCGAGTGAGAAAAGCAGTTTCTGTTTGCACAAAAAGAAGAAGAAAAAAAAAGTCTTGATGAAAAATGTTCTTCTGAAGTCTCTCTGTCATCCCACAAAACACAAGACAGTGGATAATGCCATGGTGGATTTTTCCATTACTGAGGTATCTAGCAGACAGCTCGGATGTAGTGAAGATTAATGCCGGTGACCAAAAATAAATATATAAGTGGGAAAAAAAAGGCTCCTGTGAGTTAGTCAGAAGGTTGAAGGTGTCTGAGACCTTTGAGAGCGATCCTCTTGGATGCAAAATGTTTAAAGCCAGTCAAATGATTCTCTTGTGTAAGCGATACTGCCCCGGAGAGAGACGCTGAAAATCTCACACCTGCTGATGCCATGCTTCTCTCTTAGCTGAGGAAAGTCTGAGAAACATATAAGAAAGGAAGGAAGGCCAGTATACAAAAAAAGAAGAAAGGAAGGAAACACTCCGTTCATGAAGGAAGAAAAGAAGAATAAAAGGTAGGAAGGAAGGAAGGAAGGAAGGAAGGAAGGAAGGAAGGAAGGAAGGAAGGAAGGAAGGATGTACGCTGTTCATGAAGGAAGGAAGGAAGGAAGGAAGTACTTTGTTTATGAAGGAAGGAAGGAAGGAAGGAAGGAAGGAAGGAAGGAAGGAAGGATGTACGCTGTTCATGAAGGAAGGAAGGAAGGAAGGAAGTACTTTGTTTATGAAGGAAGGAAGGAAGGAAGGAAGGAAGGAAGGAAGGAAGGAAGGAAGGAAGGGAGGAAGGAAGGAAGTACTTTGTTTATGAAGGAAGGAAGGAAGGAAGGAAGGAAGGAAGGAAGGAAGGAAGGAAAGAACAATTGTACTCTGTCTGTGAACAAAGGAAAGGAATGAAGGAAGGAAGGATTAATGAAAGTACTCTGTTCAGGAAGGAAGGAAAGAAGAAAGGAGGAAAGGGTGTCAGTACTCTGTTCATAAAGAGGGAAGAAAGAAAAAAAGGAAATACTCTCTACATTAGGAAGAGAAGGAATAAAAGAAGGAAGAACAAACCAATGGAAGAAAGAAAGAAAAAGAAACCACCATCCAGCTTAGGCCAAAGATTCTGATCCATCTACAATCACTTACGATCACTCATCTACTAATATCTTTCTTTTTTTTTCTTTCAATACAAGGAAACTCATCAAGCCTTTTTTCTCTTGTTTCAACTTTGTTCTGTCTGTTAATCTGAAGTTTACACTTCTTTATGCTATGGGTAGTCAAAGAGCAGACAAACACGCAGCTCTTAATCAGGGAAACGTTGGTCAGACAGAGGATTCATTAACAAAGGCTCAACAAGGGTCTGATTAGCCTAGCGGAGCTCCCAGAGGAGTGCTGCGAAGGAGAACGCTTAATCCCTGAGCCACAGACAGACTGAAGCTGTGCTGAAACTGCTAGCAAATCAGCCTCAGCACAACTGTATGGAGGTGTTAATATACTCTATATATTCTGTTTAAAGCAACCTTTACAAACAAAGCCGGAAAATAGTTTTTATTTATTTATTTATTTATTTATTTATTTATTTATTTATTTACCTATTTATAGTTTGTATGTATGACATTTTTATTCATGCACATTGTCATTTCTTCCTCTTTTCTTTCCAGTGTACTGTTCTATCTTTCTTTCTCTTCGAATCATACATATGTGCACTAGCAATTCTCTCAGGTTTTGAAAACAGGCAAGTGTGACATCTACAACACCCCCCCCCCCCCAATAAATAAATAAATAAATAAATAAATAAATAAATAAATAAATAAAGGGGGAGGAAGGATCACGACCGCTATGGAACCAAATACAAAGTATTTCTTTATTTTCCATTTATTAATTTGTGTGTGTCTGTGTGTGTCTGTGTGTGTGTGTGTGTGTGTGTGTGTGTGTGTGTGTGTGTGTGTGTGTGTGTGTGTGTGTGTGTCTGTGTGTGAGAGAGAGAGAGAGAGAGAGAGAGAGAGAGAGAGAGAGAGAGAGAGATTATAACTGGTGGTGTTTATTGTAAGTGTTTGTTGCCTTTTTGGACTCCTTTATCATTTGTAATGTTGCTCCCATTTAAAACAGTTCGGCTCGAGCCCAGACATTTTTAGTGTCATGATTGAGGACAATGTCCCGTCCAGAGACAAGCTGCTTCGTGTTGAGGTTTTGTTCAGTACACAGTACATTGTTCAGTACTCTCTCTAATGAATTTTTTTTTTTCTGTTATTGGTTGTTGCGTTAAATCTTAACCCAGATAGTGCTATTTTCTGATTGGCTATTGTGTGGCCTCTTTTTTGATTGGCTGATAAGTGTCAGGCTCGACTAAGAGCTCCAGGGGAGATGCACTTGATTCCTGCCCGGTTCCATAGAGACAGCGGTGCGGACAGATACATTTTAGGTGCTGCGGCATATTAATTATATGATAAAGAGTCAAAAGTTTTTCTGCGTGAGAAATACGATGTGTGGCGGGAGATCGTGACAAAATACCGAAATGTGTGACTGTCACTCTGAATGCATGACACTTGTCAGCCCTGTGCACTAGTGTCTATACTCCATTTGTTTCATACTGTTGATGTCATTATATTAAGACAGATATGTTTTCTGTCTCGAAAACAAAACTGTGCTAAGATTTTCTGGTAAAAAAAAAAGTGAACGTGTGAAAAAGTGAATGAGAAATAGATCAGAAGGCTGACTGCAACCGCACAGGGTTCAGCCAATTAACAAACATGTCCTCTTTTTCACATCATTAGACAAGCTTTAATCTTTTCTCCGGGGCAGTAACAATGCTACGCTGGAGAACTTACCTCTGTGACACCTCTCTGTGAAAGTGCTGCTGGTTCCCTTTTTACAGAAAGAAAAAGGAAGGGACAGTATCCTCGAAGGAAGGAAGAAAGGAAGGAAGGAAGGAAGGAAGGAAGGAAGGAAGGAAGGAAGGAAAGTATACTAGATAGAAGGAATGAAGGAAGGAAATCAGGCCAGTATACTAGAAGAAAGAAATTAAGGAAGGAAGGAAGGAAAGTATACTAGATAGAAGGAATGAAGGAAGGAAATCAGGCCAGTATACTAGAAGAAAGAAATTAAGGAAGGAAGGGAGGAAGAAAGGAAGGATGGAAGCCCGGGAGGTAAACTAGAATTAAGGAAAGGAGGAAGGCCAGTATACTAGAAGGAAGAAATTAAGGAAGGAAGAAAGGAAGGAAGGAAGGAAGGAAGGAAGGAAGGAAGGAAGGAAGGAAGGAAGGAAGGAAAGTATACTAGATAGAAGGAATGAAGGAAGGAAATCAGGCCAGTATACTAGAAGAAAGAAATTATGGAAGGAAGGAAGGAAAGTATACTAGATAGAAGGAATGAAGGAAGGAAATCAGGCCAGTATACTAGAAGAAAGAAATTAAGGAAGGAAGGGAGGAAGGAAGGAAGGATGGAAGCCTGGGAGGTAAACTAGAATTAAGGAAAGGAGGAAGGCCAGTATACTAGAAGGAAGAAATTAAGGAAGGAAGAAAGGAAGGAAGGAAGGAAGGAAGGAAGGAAGACAGGAAGGAAGGAAGGAAGGAAGGAAGGAAGGAAGGAAGGAAGGAAGGAAGACAGGAAGAAAGACAGGAAGGAAGACAGGAAGGAAGACAGGAAGGAAGGAAGGAAGGAAGGAAGGAAGGAAGGAAGGAAGGAAGGAAAATATCCTGGAAGACAGGAAGGAAGGCAAAAAGAGAATTAGCTAAATTAACTTTTTTTCTGTCATGTCATCACCATTGTCTAGCTCTGAGATATTAAACAGCTTACATTGTTAATTATGAGTTACCCTTGCCATGAACCTGTACCCTGTTTCAGTTTGTTTCTGCCATCTGTTGGGAAAACTACATGGTTCAAAAAAAGGGTTGAAGTTATTATACATGCTTAAGAAAGAAAAAGGAAAAAAAGAACTGCAAACTCACTATGCTTTAAATAGCAATAAGGCAAAACTCAATTTTACAATAATCCACAGTACCTGGGGTGAAGTGATAGACACGGTCCTCTAATCCGCTTTACTATTCTTGAGAATTAAAACCAATTTAACAAATAAAGTGCAAATACAAGGCAACCTGAAAGACACTCCAGGAAAAAAACAAAAAACATAAAATTCGAAGTTGTTGACTTTTGTAACTGTTGCAGCTAAACGCCTGTTAACGTCATCTTATTAATGAGAGCTCCGCTCAGACATGTGTGTAAGTTAATCTCTGTGTTTAATTACTCCCTGGTGACCGAGTCTCTGTGGGTTTGGGACTCGGGAAAACAGTGCCTCAGCTGTACGTTATGTCAGGTTGTAGCATGCTGTGAGCACTTAAACCTCGTCTCACTCCCCTACGGAGATCCACGTCGGGAGCACTTTGATTGAAGTCTTAAAGTGGTCCGAAGAATAAATAACCCCGACATTGTGACATTATTCTTAAGTCTTGACAGCTTAAGCAAACACTTGGGCAGGCATGATTAATTAAAATGCGCAGCACTCGGCGTCAAGGGATTAATTTTCAGAATTTAGCAGTGTGAAGCCGTTACTGCCGTGTCATGTTTCTTCGTCTTTCTATGTTAAAGAGAAGTTTTGTGTCAAAATCAAAGTGAATTAAAGACTCACTTAAAGGAGATGGTCATTTTAAACTTGTCCACTTCTTAGCAGGGAAAATTAAAGGTAACTGAAGTCTTTTTTTGGGTAAAGATGTCCGAATATTTGATCCTATCTACAAGCTTTAAAAATGAACAGGTCTTTGAATCTTCACTAAGCTCCTTATCCTGGTCAGGGTTTTAATAGATTAAGAGCGTATCCTTGGAAAACTAGGTGTGAAAACAGAATTCCACCTTGGAAAAAGCATCAGTTTAAGTGCTTTCCCATTTGCATTTACACATTCTCAGATCTACTAGCACTGCTCGAAATCTACTAGTACTGCTCTACTTCCTTTACGAGCACTACTCGACTTCTTCTACCATTACTCGACTTTTACCAGCACTGCTCGACTTCTTCTACTCGACTTCTTCTACCATTACTCGTCTTTTACCAGCACTGCTCGACTTCTTCTACTCGGCTTCTACTCGACTTTTGTTGGTGTCCCAACAGGGTTTTTAGGTTGATGTATCCTCAGTCTGTGACCTGGTGAACCAATGCTGATGTGTTCATTGATAGAGACATCGATTGGAGACTCATTTAACACAACCAATCCGCATACTGTCAGGTTTTTATCACTTTGCCACCATTTATTTATTTATTTACTTACTTACTTACTTACTTACTTACTTATTTATTTATTTATTTATTTATTTATTTATTTATTTATTTATTTATTTATTTATTTATTATGTTCTATTTATATTTTTAGATTGTATTTTATTATAATATATAATGATATTTTGTTAATGTTTTATTATTTTTTTTATTTATTGGCCATTTTATTTCATTTTAAATCCAATTCCATTTTGGACTAATTTTATGTACGTACTGTATAAGACTGTATATGTGCAAATAAAAATATAAACAAATAAACATGCTTTCTACATAGTTTTTAATATTCCAGTATCAATAAGAGTTAATGTAAAATTCAGAGCAAGAAGAGGGGGAAAAATCTCCTTAAATCGTGTGTTATAATTGTGGTAAAGTAAGACGTGTTCACTGTAATTATATTCTCCCTCTAGTGGTGGTGCAATTGTTTGGATTTCACAGGCATCAAATAGAACAATCATAAATGGTATTCATTTATTTTACATCAAAACATTAATAAATATCAGCTCAACACTGTTTCAGCTTCTAGCCATGCTGTATTGTACACTCTAAACTCAGATTTTGTGTTAATGAAACATTTTAAATGGTCCTTACTTATTCTTTGTTGTTGTTGTTTTCTTTTTCATAATAAAGTTGTCACTATTAATTCAAATTAGTTGTTTGCACTATTCAGATGAAATATTGAGTGCAATGATCATGTTAAGCAGAGACAACTTGGTATGTTACACTTCTGTAAGGGAGGGGCAGGACAGGGAAGGGGAGGGGGCGGGACAGGGAAGGGGAGGGGCCTGAAACAGGTCAACGGCTGTCTGGTCCTCGGCGCCGTTGACCTGTTTCAGGCCCCTCCCCTTCCCTGCTCCGCCCGAGTGTAAATAGTCGAGTGTAAATAGTCTGATATATTGAAATCTTTCTGACAATAAATGATTACTCTAAAACCGATGTTAGTTAAATGTTAATAACTTAGTGTAAATGTGTAAATGTGACAATTGATGCTAGTTTTTTTTTTCTCATTTTACTGTCCGTTCACAGTAACATGAGCTATTTATGTCAGGTCACATTTAATAACGTTAGCCAGTGTTATATGTTCCAAGTTACAACGTTTGTATTTCGCTGGCATAAAGTGTTTTTTTCGTCAGTTCATATAAGCGTGTATGTATGTAAACGTGCTTGTCGCTAACGGTAGCTTATGTCTCAGGTGTATTTTTCTTCGGTTCATATAAGCGTGTATGCATGTACACGTGCTTGTCACTAACGGTAGCATATGTCTCTGGTGTATTAAAACTTACTTCACAACTTAAACTGTTTAAAAGATGTAGTCATTAGCAGATGTTCATTAACATTTTACAGTGAAAGTATTTTGCTAATCTAAACGTTTTCTTATGCTCTGTTTTCACAGGTTCTTTTGAAGATGCAGTGGAAGTGGAAGTTTAGTGAGGTCACCTATTAAAACATTATAGTTAACTACCATCAGGGCTAAGCTAGCATCAGAAGCCATGCACAGTGTGAAGCTTTGAACAGATTCTTGTTCCGATTGTCCAGTCAATCTTAAGTTCTCTTAAAATTTACCAGTGTTCTGCACTTATAATGTACTGTATGTTAAAATTGCATATTGTTGCTCTATTGATATAAGTTAACAGTTATCAACTCAAAAGTTATCACCAGTATGTGCAGGAGTGTGTGCTTGTGCTCTTTTCCCTTTATTTTTATCCAGTTTAATGCTTTATTGTTTAATGTATTTTCCTCTAAACACTGTATTGTTAAAATTGTGAACTTGAGTACATTGCAGTGTTACCTGTTTTATGCCAACAATAAAAAAAAAATTAAATGGTGTTATTGTTTAATTTCTTATTAAATGAATACATAGTAGTATCGTTTAAATTAAAAGACATTGCATAAATATAATAAAATTTCTGCTTAACATTATTTGTTTAACTTTAGTTATTTTATAAAACATATGCTCAAAAACATCAGTAATGTGAGCTAATGAATTTCAGTAAAGACGACTAATGTAAACTTGATTTGTCTATCGCATGACTTTAGATTCTATGTTGAAACAACTTAAATTGTTTAGTTTTATCCTGTGTAAAAACTAAAATGATTTAGTGCAACGGGTTTTCTCGCAAATTTCTAGTATGTCAACTAATTCGGGTAAAGAATGTATCAGCGCTTGTCTTGGGTTAAGAGAAATGTACAGTAAAAATGTAAATATGGTGAAAATGTATAAACAACAAAGGTTGGACATGAAAATGTCTTCTCTTTAATCACCATATGTGTGATGTCTATGGTTGTTTGTTGTTGTTAGTGAGTAAATTAACACAGAAGAGAAGTGTACAAGAGAGTAAAAATCGCTTACACGTGAGAATTTAACCCTCCTTCTCATATTTGACTTTAAAGTAGAACGAAAACCCAAATAATGATATCAGGTTTAAGTTTTTATTATTGCTTTTATTAACTATATTTGATATTCAGATATACAGTACCTGTCTACTTTCTTATTTGTAATTGTCAGCGATGTGGACAAGAAAATTAGACATCAGGAACAAGTGTGCAGAGGCAGAAAGGAAGAGACAAGGGTGGGACAGACATGTGACACATAACATAAACAAACGCACATGGCCAAATTCCGGGATGGATCCTGACAGTAGCCCCCTCAAGGCGTGGCTCCTGACGCACCAATCCCGTATCAAACCATATCCAATGGAACCACGATCCCGACGAGATCCAGAGAGGGCCGAGCGACGTCCACAGCCAAGCAAAAGGGCAGAGCGACATCCATAGCCGAGCATGCAGCTCTAGACCTAGACACTCCCATTACCATGCTTGACTGTAGGCAAGACACACTCGTCTTTGTACTCCCCACCTGATTGCCGCCACACACACTTGACACCATCTGAACAAAATAAGTTTATCTTGGTCTCATCAGACCACAGGACATGGTTCCAGTAATCCATGTCTTTAGTCTTCAGCAAACTGTTTGTGGGCTTCCTTGTGCATCATCTTTAGAAGTGGCTTCCTTCTGGGGTGACAGCCATGCAGACCAATTTGATGCAGTGTGTTGTGTATGGTCTGAGCACTGACAGGCCGAGCCCCCATCCCTTCAACCTCTGCAGCAATGCTGGCAGCATTCATACATCTATTTCCCAAACACAACCTCTGGATATGACGCTGACCACATGCACTCAACTTCTTTGGTCGACCATGGCGAGGGCTGTTCTGAGTGGGACCTGTCTTGTTAAACTGCTGTATGGTCTTGGCCACCATGCTGCAGCTCAGTTTCAGGGTCTTGGCAATCTTCTTATAGCCTATGCCATCTTTATGTTGAACTTCCAGTGACCAGTATGATAGAGTGAGAGTGATAACACCAAATTTAACACACCTGCTCCCTGTTCACACCAGAGACCTTGTAACGCAAACGAGTCAAATGACACTAGGGAGAGAAAAAGACTAATTGGTCCCAATTTGGACATTTTCACATAGGGGTGTACTCACTTTTGTGTCTAGCGGTTTAGACATTTATGGCTGTGTGTTGAGTTATTTTGAGGGGACAGCAAATTTACACTGTTACACTAGCTGAACACTCACTAGGTTACATTGTAGGAGTGTCATGTCTTCAATGTTCATCTTACGTGATAGAGTATGTAGGGTTTGTGGTTGTTGTTGTTGTTCGGTTTTGTTTTGTTTTTTTGTTGTTGTTGTTTTTTTTGTTGTTTTTTTTGCAGTGAATCCACACTTCTGCGAACTACATGGAATAAATGCATCTATTTGAAAATGATCCACAAAATGAATCCACCAGCTGAATGTCCAAATGTTCAGACGTCTCGCATTTTTGAAGGTAACTTTACCTCTCAGAAAAGACGAATGTGATTTTAGCTTCATAATTTTGATAATAATTCTTCCATGAGGATTGTATAAATCATTTTGGCAGGATAGTAATACGGCCACTGCATCAAGTTGGAAAGTGCATATCCAAGCACAATTGCAGAAATGCTCTCTCTCTCTCTCTCTCTCTCTCTCTCTCTCTCTATATATATATATATATATATATATATATATATATATATATATATATATATATATATATATATATATATATGGTCCTGTTGTATACACCTTATGATCTATCTATCTATCTATCTATCTATCTATCTATCTATCTATCTATCTATCTATCTATCTATCTATCTATCTATCTATCTATCTATCTATCTATCTATCTGCTAGCTTTTTGCTTCCCTATTTACTTTGTTATATTCCAGAGAAGGAAGAGACTTGCTGGGTAAATAAATGAACACAGTTTGACTGCACTTATGCTTGTGTGTGAGAATGAACGAGAGGCTTAGAGAGAGTAAAACCTGAAGTCTAACTGTGCAGCCTATCTCATACACAATATTTATGGACTTCCTGCAAGATAGCAGCAGGGAAAAGAGGCAGGCGATATACAGCCACCTCCAGGGTCCTGTAGAGCATTGCATGATTTGTGCGAACCACTCACAGTATCTCATGACACCCGATTATAACATTCATCTGGATTATTATACGTAGTTAAAGTGTAAACAGATGATTTATACAGCCGTGTTTATTCCACAGTACTGTTGAGTTCTCGATTCTAATTGGTCAGAACGTACGCATTCATTTTCTATAACAGCAGGTCAGATAATAGTCTGAAAAAAAAATAATAATAATACACAGGCTTATATTGAAGTACATGTTCAAATATAGCATTGTTTCTATAGCAACAACTTACACAAGGGTTTTTTTTTATCACAGCCAGTGCAAATAAACTGATTTTTTTTTAATTACAAACCCACCTTTGTGTTTTCTGATCTACTATATACCACATATTGTTTTTTTCTTTACTTACTAAATAAACTGCATTGTCAATTTAATTTTATTTAAAAAGCTGTTGATTTAATAAACATGTTGATTGAATAAAATGTTCATTTATCGAAGTCATTTAAAGCTCACAAATATAACTTCCAATAATCTTCATTTAGAAACTTTAAAAAATACAAATCCCTTTAAAACAACTCTGCTTAAAAAATTAGAGCAGCTTTCAGTGTGCCTGCAACACTGAATTGTTATAATGTGTTATAAACCCTACCTACCGTATTATGTAAACAATCTCACAGAGAAAGTGACTTATGAGAAGACATAATAGCAATAGATAGATAGATAGATAGATAGATAGATAGATAGATAGATAGATAGATAGATAGATAGATAGATAGATAGATAGATAGATAGATAGATAGATAGATAGATAAACTCAAGTGAGAACAAAACCAACCAATTTCTATAAAATAAGTTCATCTGAAGAACAATTCATTGCTATTATATCCATTTATAATTCTGTAACATGTAGCGTCACTTTTAGCAATAATTTGATGTAAACGATTTATTTCATAAATTGTTGCATTGGTTATATATATATATATATATATATATATATATATATATATATATATATATATATATATATATATATATATATATATAGAGAGAGAGAGAGAGAGAGAGAGAGAGAGAGAGAGATAGATAGATAGATAGATAGATAGATAGATAGATAGATAGATATAGATATGTATAGATATATAGAGAGGGAGTAGAGAGGGAGAGAGAGAGTGAAAGATACAGACAGAAAATTTGCAGCAACAGACATTTCCATCATCTGCACTTTGTCAGAAATTTAAACTGATATTATAATATGACTCTACTTGTTGCTAGTGTATATATATATATATATATATATATATATATATATATATATATATATATATATATATATATAAACAGTTATAAATATCTTTTTAGCTCCAGATTGCATGCACCATCACATACAGACACATTTCCAGCTACAGGCTCTATAGATCAGGTTGTGGTTTTTCATCTGTAGGAAATATTTGCCCTTCTATTAGTCTGCTGTTTCACAGGAGCGCCAGTTTGACCCTGACACTATCGCTACATCAACACGACAGACCTTTCTGGCCCGCTGTGAGCTTTGATATTATTTTTATCTGACATCATTTCCTCTCAGAGACAGGGAAGTCTGTGTTTTGTAACAAAGGAGCAGAAGCAAGGTCTCTTCTCTGGACCTTGTGTGTTTAATTTGACCAGGATGAGCTGCTGTTAGCAGATCCAGCTACACACAGCGACAGGCTCCCATGCTCTTTTCCTGCAGGATAAAAGCTGAAGGTCCTGAATCGGGACAGCCAGCCGGCTTAACCTGAAGGATTTAAATTCTTCTTTTATTCTGTACTTCTTTTTGATCCTTAATCTTACTCTGTTTTGTCTTTCTGTTAAAAGGCTTGGTGTTTTTCCTCCCCAGAAGAACCATGGAGATATTAGACGGTGTAGCACATTCCCATGGCCTTTATTTGAAGCTATTAAATTTAGATAGGCAGGCAGGCAGGCAGGCAGGCAGGCAGATAGATAGATAGATAGATAGATAGATAGATAGATAGATAGATAGATAGATAGATAGATAGATAGATAGATAGATAGATAGATAGATAGATAGATAGATAGATAGATAGATAGATAGATAGATAGAAGCAGCCTGAGATAGATAGATAGATAGATAGATAGATAGATAGATAGATAGATAGATAGATAGATAGATAGATAGATAGATAGATAGATAGATAGATAGATAGATAGATAGAAGCAGCCTGAGATAGATAGATAGATAGATAGATAGATAGATAGATAGATAGATAGATAGATAGATAGATAGATAGATAGATAGATAGATAGATAGATAGATAGATTGATTGAAGCAGCCTGAGATAGATAGATAGATAGATAGATAGATAGATAGATAGATAGATAGATAGATAGATAGATAGATAGATAGATAGATAGATAGATAGATAGATAGATAGATAGATAGATAGAAGCAGCCTGAAATAGATAGATAGATAGATAGATAGATAGATAGATAGATAGATAGATAGATAGATAGATAGATAGATAGATAGATAGATAGATAGATAGATAGATAGAAGCAGCCTGAGATAGATAGATAGATAGATAGATAGATAGATAGATAGATAGATAGATAGATAGATAGATAGATAGATAGATAGATAGATAGATAGATAGATAGATAGACAGACAGACGGACGGGCGGGCGTTCGGACGGACAGGCGGGCGTTCAGAAGGACGGACGGACAGACAGACGGGCAGATAGATAGATAGATCATTCACAAATTCCAGCAGTGTCCATAAACTTCATAAACAATAAGGCATACAATAAACGTAATAAGGTGCACTGTGTACAGTGTGTAGTTTTGCAGACATTTACTTTTTTAAATCAACTCCTAAACAAAAGCATACAAATGTCTGGAATGATGAGCACAATATATTAAAATCAGCATAAAAGCACCAGCACAGCATGAATACAGTAGCTGTCGATATTGTACAATACTTATTTTCACAATGAAGTAACTCAATGAACAAACAGTGATTAGCCTAACAGCATCACTGAGTAAATAAACCAAATAGTTAATAAACATCACTACATACCCAGGCAACATACAGTCATACATACTGATAGACATTAATCACATTCCACCTGTGAACTCTGAAGGTACAGAGACGAGACGTCTCCTCTACCATTTGCCACCAATCAGCGGTGTAGAGCTCAGCTTTTGTTTTAAAAATCAGAACATATAGCACAGCATACTCTGGACAATCCTAAAGCAGCACTTGTCTGGTGTGTGTGTGTGTGTGTGTGTGAGAGAGAGAGAGAGAGAGAGAGAGAGAGAGAGAGAGAGAGAGAGAGAGAGAGAGAGAGAGAGAGAGAGAGAGAGAGAGAGAGATGACAAAAAAAAAAAAGGAAATAGAGCCAAAATATGTGAATCTAACTAAGGCAAGAATCTTAATTAATCTTAATTTAAAGACACAAACAAATACAAAAAAAACGTTCAATTCCATTATACTGATGCACAAAATAAATGGCACCTGCAATCAGAGGTTCTATAAAACAGACTACAGTACAGGAAGCTTCCCCTTTTCAGGAGGGATGTTTGTTGCTGTCTTGTTGCAGACAGACCTGACATCTCAGTGATGAAGTGTGAACTGAGATTTGTTGTGAAATTGTGAAACATTTACATTTAGTTCACTATGATTACAGATGTTTTTTGTTGCTTTTTTTTTTTTTCAAATAAATGACCTTATTAAAATATAAACGATTAAATAAACAGTTTCATTAAATCGTTCGTTTTCATTGCATCACATAATTATCACACATGAACATCATTTCAGCTTCCCGTATAACAGAATTTTATACAGGATCAAAACTGAGCACACAAGGGTGTCTGTATTAAAAAAAGCTCTCTGAAGCCGTAGAGGTCCGTCAGCGAGACGGCCTTTTCCAGTGCAGGAACACACTCGCCTTAAAACATCTCTAAATGTTTACTACCACCATCTGCTGTTCATAAGAAGAAATATGATTTCCCTCTAGCCTTCTCCTCTCTGAAATCCAGGAGCACTCTAACTCTAAAGAGGGGCAAATACATAACCAGGCAGTGGTAAATCTAACCCATGTTACACATCCTACCCTAAAGTTTAAGAGCACTAGCAAAATGTTTTATCTGCCCTAGGTGTATATTATATATATATATATATATATATATATATATATATATATATATATATATATATATATATAAATTTTCACTCATTCATTTTCTAACGCTTTATCTGAACTACCTCGGGTCACGGGGAGCCTGTGCCTCCTGTTTCGGGTCATGGGGAGGCGTCATCGGGCATCAATGCAGGATACACCCTATACGGTGCCAACCCATCACAGGGCACACACACACTCTCATTCACTCACACACTCACACACTACGGACATTCCAGAGATGCCAATCAACCTACCATGCATGTCTTTGGACCGGGGGAGGAAACCGGAGTACCCGGAGGAAACCCCCGAGGCACGGGGAGAACATGCAAACTCCACACACACAAGGCGGAGGCGGGAATCGAACCCCCAATCCTGGAG